>NW_024349799.1:10239004-10436701 GCF_902729225.1 Pteropus medius | reverse complement strand
GAGCGATGTTTTATAGGATGCCTGTGCTTGGGTGAACTGAACTCACATTCAGGAATTGGAACAGGAGAGATGCCAAAACTTGTTTTCCACAGCAAGCTGAAGCTGTGCGCCTGCTGTAGAACTGAGCTTAAGAAACCTCAAAGCCAGTAAGACAGGCTCAAAGGAGGGGTCCTGTGGCTCACAGGGAGAAATGAAAATGGAACAGAAATGCTGCGAGGAATGGGCAAAGCAGACAGGCGGGGCACGGCTGTGTCAGTGAGAGCTGCCCAAAGCTAATCAGACTGGGTTAGGATTCGCAAGGGGCGCGTATTCCAGAAGCAGCAGGAGCAGAGTAAAATCCTAAAGTAAACTCATGTCTTTACCAACATACGGCAACCAATGGGCATGAGCGGAAGAGGGTGATGGGTAAGGTGTCTGTTCTCTTTAGAGCTTTTCAGTAGGACTTTTTGCCAAGATGGAATGTTCTATGATTTGTGCTATCCAACGTGCCACTAGCCATGTGAAGTGTGATTAGCGCAACGAGAATCTGACATTTTAGTTACTTAACTAATTAATTACCCCTGGCTTTACTGAGGTATAATTGACAGATAACACTGTAGGATAGTTGAAGCATACATGATGATTTGATACATGTGTATGTTGTGAAAGGATTTCTCCCATCTAATTAACCCATCCATTGCCTCATATATTTACCTTTTCCTTGCTTGCTTCATTTGTTTTTAATTTAATTTAATTTTAATTTGCTAACCTAAATTTAAATAGTCACACGTGGTCAGTGACGAGCTTACTGGGCAGTGCCGTTGTCGAATGCCAGCTGTGCACAGACCCCGGCCCTCTCAGAGCAGCGGGGCTGAGGAGGACTCCATCACCCTGCTTTCCTAAGCAGCTGTCCCAGTGGGTGTCTTGTCTGGAGACCCTGGCTGAGCCCCTCTGGCCCTGCTTTTCGTGAAGCACAACTTATTCTTACAACTCCAGATAGAGTTTGTTTCTGTTCCTTCATATAACTTTCCTCTGTGGATTATTCTCCCTCTGTGGACAACAGTTCCCTCCAGTCTGGACCCTGAAAACACTAGCACCACGTGCCACCAAGCAATAGGTTTCCTCCCCTGTCACCGGGCTCGGGAGGTCTCATTTGCTGATATGTAGGTGGGCTGCACACAAAACAACGGCAATCACAATAACTGGGATCGCCCACATGATTTTTGGATCCCAGTGCAAAATGAAAATGTGAGACCTTTATTAAGAAATAATCGCGTTTTAAGACAGCAAGAGCAGAGCATTAAGCCATGAGTATGGCTCTTCTGAGCACAGGGGCCTGCGTGATGGCACAGGTCGCACATTCAGGAAGCCAGATATGGCATTAACCCAGACTGGTGCCGGATAGAATTACTCACATTCTCGTATTCCTCTCACCACTAAATGATTCAACACTGAGCTGCTTCAAAGAGTGCAGGCCCCTACTGCAGTGAAGAATTTGTTTACACATCATGAACACCAGGATTCAAAGCCCCAGAGAGCAAGAGAGAGAGCACAGAGAAAGAAGAAGTTACTATACACACAGTGCTAGGAGCCCTTGTTAATTGGGACCAAGCTGAAACCCAGACAGCTTAACATGAAAGATGATGTTGAATCAGGAGGAGGGTGGTAGGTGAGTTCAACATGCAGAGGCTGAACCTCTCTTTCATTTTTCAGGAGCATGGCCATGGCCACATGAGGTGAAGTCTACCTGTGGAGTGTTTTCTGCTGGTGCAGAGAGGATTTGGGGGCTCTGCAGGAGGAGGCAGGGAGTGATGGGCAGAACACATAATATGGCAGGGAAAGTACATTGCAATAAAAGAAGCTTAAATCTTTAATCTTTGCAAATTACAGGAAACACGCCGAGGAAATAAACACTGCAGAGAAGTAGGAAGGGAAGCTGCTCTGAAAATCCGGAGAAATTTTCTAGGTTAAGTCAGGGATGAACTGGTACAAAGCAATTTCATGTTGGATGAATCTGACTTTATAACAGTGGCTGGAATAATTAGCTTGAGAGGTGAAGGTGGGAGGGAGGCCGGCCATATGGTGGTGATTGTAGTCATCTCAGTGCAGGATAGCTTGTTTGTCTGTCCCCTCACCAGCCCTCTCCACTGTGCTTGCCCCCTGGGAGCTGCATTTGTAGAGACTGTACTGATGGGCTTCCTTGCCCTCTGGCTTCTAGTTGGGTTCAGCCAGTGATGGTCCCAGGAGGAAACTGGAGGAGAGAAGAGGGTCCGGCTGAGATACTCAGTCTCTAGCCTCTATTTTCTGAGTCACGGCAGATTAGCGGCATGTCACGATGGAAGGCCACGGCTCTGGGTTGGGAGCTGGGGAGATCTCTTCATATTACTTTCTCTCTGGGTTCTGATACCAGCTCATTCTCCTCTTTCCCTAGGAGTGGTAATGGTTCTCCCTGCTACCAGGCCCAGGACACTGCACCATTTCATACTGTCTTCTCTAAGCCTTGCCCATACCTTCATAAACAGACCTTCATGAATCTTTCTTTGTGTTACCTCGTCTCTGGGTGCTGTTGATTTCCTCTTTGGGTCCTGACTGGTAGAGCCCCCAGAGGGCATCTACTACCTAACCTATAAGAGGCAGCAGGAGGCCCCTCTGTGACACCTTTCACTGAAGGATAGCCATTGCGTTTGAGGACTTTTAGGGATGGAGCCCTCACTACCTGAAGGGCCAGACCATCATTTTCAAAATCCGTCTTCATATCGAGTATAAAACTGCTGGCTTATAGATTTTACTCCTGCTCCTACTCAACACCCCTTCAAAGATCCAAAAATGCATATTGTGGCCACCAGGCTTCTTGTTTCTATGCTAGCCCTCCCCAGTAGAAATGAACACAGTGTGCCTTCATTGCTGGAGGCCCCATTAGAAGGGGCACACTCAGGGACATGCTCGGCCTGGCCAGGCTTCCACGGGGAGGGGCTCAAGGCCCTCTCCCCATGTCCCAGCATGGCTTATGGAGGTCCTGAGGGCCTACTTCCTACACTGGCTGGGGCTAAGGCAGACAGGGCTTTGGCACCTGGAGACAGAGTACCTATTTCCCAAAGGAGTGAGACAGGCATTCTGAGACAGTGGCAATGCAGGCCTCTGCTACCTGGTAGGTCAGAACTAGAGAGAGCCTAGGACAGCTGGTTAGACGCTTGAGGCTCTTGGATCAGGCAGGGTGAACTCAGGTCCAGCTCTGTGACCTTTAACAGGTTATTGAATCTCTTAGAGCCTCATTTTTCCTGCGAAATCTGCAGAATGGGTTTGAACATTATAATGGATCCTTCTTCACAGGGCTATTGACATTGCACAGGAAGCCCTTAGCACAGAGTCTGCTGCATAGAAATAGCTCACTCATTTGTAGAGCTACCATCATCATCGTTAATTTAGTGTTTCTGACTTTCTGCACAACCCAACTGGATCAGCTGCTGTTTCACATTCCTCTTTTCTTATACTTGTTAGTCCCTTCGCCACAAATGGCCCTTCCTCTCTCCTTCCATCTGGTTGACCCCTACTCAGCTTTACTGTCACCACCTCCTAGAAACCTTCTCTCCATTTGGTGTCCCAATATCTGGTCCTTACCATTACTACGGTTGGTCGTAACTTCTCTCCACTCTCCCAACCAAATTAAGACTGAGAGACCCCTTGCGGACAGGGTCAATGTTTTATTTATGTTTATATGCATAATGCCTTACACTCAGTAGGTGCTCAATAAATGCCTGTTGAGTGAACAAAACTGCATGGCTGACCTTTGAGACTCAGAATCCTATCTCCCTGGTTTTATAGATGAGCAACAGAGATTCTGAGAGGGCGGCAGATTTGTTTAGGTCTCATAGTGAGTTTATAGTCAAGCTGGGTCCACAGGAGACCTGCTGAGTCAACTCAGGGCCCTCTGCCACAGTCCCAAGTCATCAGATGGTGAGTAATTGACTAGTGGAAAGCCGAGTAGGGTGTCGAGGCCAGAGCTCAAGTCCACGCTGGGCAGAGGCAGCAGAGACTGCCTGTGACACCTCCCTGAAAGGACACAGCTGGCGTTACTGTCTTATGTGATTTCTATCTTCATGGTCTCTGGTGATCGTGAAATCACAGCGGCTTAACCACTGGGGACCTATTTATTGAGATGAGACCTGTCCTTTGGCCCTTACTGTTCCCCATGATCAAGGAGAGAGGGCCTGGAGTGTCCAAGTTTATGTTTCAGCCAGGCAGGGGAGGGGCTGGGCCCATCAATCGGGGAGGGTGGGGAGAGAGAGAGAGAGAGAGAGAGAGAGAGGAGAGAGAGAGAGAGAGAGAGAAAGAAGAAGAAGAAGAAGAAGAAGAAGAAGAAGAAGAAGAAGCAGAAGGAGGAGGGAGAGGAGGAGGAGGAGGAGGAGTAAGTGAGGAGAGAGTACAAAACATATAAGGGAGGAGGAGAGGGGAGAAGAGAGGAGAAGAGAGAGAACTTGGGGATGTTGCTCTATTTCCACTTATTTCCCTAAAGCTTTAGAGTTCACAGAAACAGAAAGAAAGAGCTGATCTTCCTAAGGGCCAGACATGGAGCTGGGTGCTTCCCACTATTCCACATTTACCCCCTCATTCATTGAACAGCAATGTGTTGAATGCCTGCTGTGGACATGTGCCATAGTCAAGGACCAGGGGTCCAGCAGTGAACCAAGCAGAGCATCTGTCCTCATGGAGCTCGTGTTCTGGTGCAGGAACAGACAATAAACGGGGACACATGCAGCATCAGGCCAGAGGAGCTAAGTGCTAGGAGGAGAAGGGCAGCGGGGAAGAAGAGAGCATGACAAGGTGGAGCAGGGTCGGTGAGACTATATTAGATGGGAATCAGGGCAGGGCTTTTCAGAATGATGGTGTTTGTGCAGTGACCTGAATGAAGTGAGCAGGTGGGTCACGGGATGACCCAGGGAAAGTATTCCAGGTAGAAGAAACAGCAGGTGCCATGGCCCTGAAACAGGTATACACTTTAAGAATAGCAGGGATGTGATCAGAGGCCAGATGATCATTTCATTGCTCCTCACAGTGACCCTTCGAGGGAGGCTTATCATTAGCACTCCCATTTTATAGACGAGAAAATAAAGGCTCAGATAGGTCAGCTGGCCCTAGCCACACCAAGCAAATCCAGATTCAAACCCTGGCTGTCAGTCTTCAAGACTCTGCTCTTTGCCTTCCAACACCTGGCTTCACTCAAATACTTAGTGGCTTTCTAATGTCACTGGTTACATTCTTCATGGACGATTATTTATGGATTCTTTGTGTTGTCTTTAGAAAAAATGGAGCCCCTTAGGAACTCGTAAGCTGGGCCCCTGAGCCACTCAGCTTTGAACTACCTACATGGCAATCAACAATACTGGCACATGTACAGTAAGCTTTGGGATTTTTATAGACTTCATCTTCCTGGATCCTCCCAGCTGTCCTGAGACAGGTGTCAATAGTCCCATTTAATTATATATACATATTTATTGTATATTATTATATATACACACATACATATATATGTATATATATATACACACATATTAAAACATATAAAATATATAATATCCATTTTACAGATGATGGAACCCAAGCTCAGAGAAAATAAAAGACAGGCCCAGGGTTTATGATTAATGGCTACATGAAATTTTGGAGACAAAAATGCCCTTGACACTTTTTAAACTCAACTAACTTTTCATTTTTCAGGTGAGAAATTTTAGATTCAAAGAGAAGAGAGCAGCCACTGGCCACATGTCAAGTGGTGGCCTGGCAGAACCCAAGAACCAGGTCCCTTGACTCCTGACTCAACTCTGCCCTCCATTTGGCTTAAAGAGGCAATGGTCTCAGATAACAAGCCAATAAGGTTTCAAGCTGGACAGGGATGGAGGGGGAAGAATAGTTTAATTAACATTGGTTTTAGGTAGCCTATCTTCTCTCATCTCAGAGTTCAGGAGAAATCTCACTGAGCATGTGTCAGTGACAGTGACGGCAACCGAGGTCCTAGCTTTAGGGTCCGCTAAAGGCTGTTTGGGTTGTCAACTAAGGGTGCCATCTTGGTCCCTCATGCTCTCCTGGTTTGCACAGAGAAATCCAAGCAAACTCAAGGCAAGGCCCTTGGAAGAGGAGCAGGGCTCTGAAATCCCAGAACTCTGGGCTTGACTCACAGCCTCACCCCTTAATAGCTGTGTGATCTGCCTCTCTGAGCCTTAGTTTCCCCTTTGTTAAAATGAAGGGTGGGGTGCCAATCTCTCAGGTTACTTTCAACTCTAAAATTCTATGAGCCGGAGATCACGCACAAGTCTCCTAACCTCACCGCACCTCATTTTAGTTTCCTGAAAAATAGATTTCTTAACAAAAGACATGGCTGTTCATAACTTAAATCAAGCCAGAAAAGTCTGACTTTTCTAAAGACAATACAAAGAATCCACAAACAATTGTCTAGCCAAAATCAGGCGACATGTGTCTTGCCCTCCCCTGACAAGCCCAGTTGAGTGGTGTGCCTACATGAGAAAATCTGAACCCAGCACAGAGATGGGCTCATGCTCAATTGCTCACAGGTGACATTTTGAGGCTAGGCGAGCTTCTGGAGGAAGAAAAATCAACATCGTGTCCCCACACGGGTTGGGCTGCAATCATGTCTGCTCTGGGGGCAGCGTGATGTAGCAGGGTGTTTGCACCAACAGCTCCTGGTCCAGGAGATGTTATCAAGTGACCACAAAAGTGGTGAGGGCTGCAAATCCCGGCCTCCTCCTGCAGAGCCTCAAAGTACACTAGGATTTTAAAGGCCCTAAGACGTTCTGCAGCAAAAACATGTTACCCTCTGTTGAACTGAGTGTTGCCCAAAGGGACCTTCTTTTTTCTTTTCTTTTTGTTTTAATTTTTAAGGAACACTAGCTCTTGGTGGAAAGAACTAAGGACTAAATCAGAAGGTATGGATTGAAGTCCTAGTTTCAATACTTTTTAGCCATGAGATAGATCGTGGGAAAATCACTCGGAATCTCGGAGACTTGCTTACCCCATCTGTTCAATGTGTTAATCTGTTAAATGATAGAACTGCCCTGTCTACGCCATGAGAGTGTATGAGAATCAGAGGATAGAGGGCAGACGAAGCACCTTGTAGACTGTAGAGTGAGGTGCCCATGTTGGGGAAGGGCGTGGCTATTGTTAGATTCTAGTTATGTAACAGAGAAGAGTAGCTACACTTAACACAGCCCTATTAAGTAGAATATTTACAGAATGTATATTAGAGAAGGCACCCTGTGTGGAGTTGGGACTGTTTTCATTACAAAAAGATTTATTCCAAGGATTCTTTAAATAATGAGTTTTCCTAGTGGATTCAGGCTCAGAGATTAGAAATTAGTTGCTAAGAAGGCTGATAAGTCTGGGTGGGTGACTGGCATACAGGAGACACCACCCTTGAAAAGCCATCAGGAAGTGTCATGTCTCTGAAATTATAGGAGAAGTTGGTGGATGATTAAGATTCTATTTATAAAAATTCTGTTTATACACGCTGGTGGCAGAAGTTAGGTACAACCAGATTTCTGGAGAGATCACATATATAGATTGTGACGTGACTATAGAATTCAAATCATTCAAAGTATTAATGAATTCACAACAACTTTTTGTTACTGTATATTTTCTCAATCAATGGATATGAAAAAGCATGGCAGCATTCATGTGGAGGTGATGTCTGGGAAATATATGGATGTTAGAAAGTCATCCTTACACTTCCAAAGAGTGGGAAAAAGTTGTCTAAATCAGACCTTCTCACAATAGAATGTGAGTTACTTGGGGATCTGATTACAATGCAGACTCAGGGTGGGGCTTGAAGTGCTGCATTTCTGACATGCTCCCAGGGGACAATGATGCTGCTGGTTGGAGGACCACACTCTGGGACTCATAGGAGAAGAGAACATCTACAAGTTAGCAGAAGACACCAGGCTTGTGGTGGTGTGGCCCCTGCCGACCTCTCCAGCCCTTAGTCCCTTCCTTAGATCCAGCTACCCCAGACTACCGGGGGCTGTTCTTGGCCTTTGCTCCTGATTTGCGTCCCTCTCACCTCCCACGACCCGCACTCTCTCTAAGTCCCACGCACTCACACACAGCCTAGCCACCTGGCAAATGGGCTTAAGACTAAAGGTTATCTCTCTGAAGTCTCTGCTGAGATGTCTTTTTCCTCCCTTCCAGAACAGATTATCCCCTCCTTTGTGTTCCATCTCTCCTCCGTCATAGCACCAGATAACATTTCATTGTTTACATGTCCCCTGACCAGACTGCGAATGCCTGGCACTCTTTAGACACTTTACATGAGAGCTGTTGGATCAATGAACTCCCATCTACTACACAAAAGGAGCCCTCAAAATGGTTCTTAGATTGTGAACTCTTTGCAAACTTGGACTGGGCTTTTCATCTGTATCCCTTAGTGCCTGGCACATAGTAGGTGCTCTCGGTGATTTATTGACTAGGCGCACATGAGCTCTGAGGTGGGTCTGTTTGATTTACTTCCTAGATGTTCTTCTCAGACCATTGCCTGCCTAGCTGAGAGTTTTAACTGGAGCACATATATTTTCTGTACAGCACTTAGAATGTGCATTAAGCAGGTCTTCTCAGAATGATAAAAGTCAGGCTTCTCCTGGTTGTGTAATGGATGCTTGACTCTAACAGTGCTTCTGACTTATGGCATCATTTCTCCAGATGCCTTGGCACCTGTAGTGACCCCCCTTGCCCCATCTAGCACAAAGACTCACTCTGAGAGTGAGCTTAGAATCCCAGTTGCCTGCTGCATGTCCCTGTGCTCTGGACCCTTTGCATTCAGGTCAGAGCCTGCACCTCTCCTTCTTGGGAGGTCCTCAGCACCAGGCACTATGAACAGAGTTTTTCCTGGGAGCAGAAATGTCAGAGAAACCATAGGAACCATCTGTATCCACTCTTGCTATGTCCCATTTGTGATGGGGGATAGGCAACACGCTATCCTTGATAGTTGCTCAGGCCTTCCAACGACATGGAAAATTTATAATTATTTTAAATTTAATTTTTATTTTTATCAAAGCAAGATATGTACATAATTTTAAAAGCCAAATGGTACTGCAAGACTGCCAATGAAAAACAGCAGTTTCCTGCTCCACCTCTCCCCAAGTTTTGAGTCCCATTCCTCAGAGGCAACTACTCTCAACTGTTTTAGTTGTTCCTGCTGGTATTTCTTTTTGTATTTTCATGGACATCGACAGCTTGACAGTTATTTCTTGGATTCTAAAAATATTAGATATTCTCTACTGAATTCCTACCATGAAGATGAGGATGCAGGCTTCTTATATGAAGTGTCTCACCATATTTGCTTTCCTTTCATCCTCCTGTATATAGTTATACAACCTTTTTCTTAAGTCACTGTCCAGCTTTTACACAATTATGACTATGTAGATGTTGCCCATCCCTCAGTCTTGTAGTGTCTAATGCTTTTTATTTCTTTCTCGTGAAACTATTTTGTTCTTCATGGTTTTTGTTGGTTGGTTGGTTGGTTTAGCTTGCTAGGTACCTATCACAGAAATGGCAAAGAAAAAAAAAGTCAAACTCACAGAAACAGAGAGTACAAAAGTGGTCTCTCAGGGGCTGGGGAGAAATAGGGAGATAGGGAGAGGCTGGTAAAAGGGTACACAATTTTGGTTAAAAGATGAACAAGAGGATCTAATATAAAACATGTTGACTATGGTTGATAACACTGTGTTGCATAATTCAAATTTGCTAAGAGAGTAGAACTTAAATGTTCTCATCAAAAAATATTTTTGAATACATTTGAATATATTTGAATATTGGAATATATCTGAAACCAAATTCTACCTTCACACTTCATTTGTAGCTTGCTGGATATAGAATTCTATCTTAGATCATCAGGAAAATGCAAATCAAAACCACTATGAGATACAACCTCACACCAGTCAGAATGGCTATTATCAAAAGATCAACAAATAACGTATAGATAGGTGAGGCTGTGGAGAAAAGGGAACACTTGTGTCCTATTAGTGGGACTGCAAATTAGTGCAACCACTGTGGAAAAACAGTATGAAGATTACTCAAAAAATTAAAAATAGATCTACCATACGACCCAGCAATTCCACTGCTGGGCATTTAACCGAAGAAAATGAAAACACTAATTTGAAAAGATACATGCACCCCTATGTTCACTGTAGCATTATTACAATAGTCAAGATATGGAAGCAACCTAGGTGTCCATCGATAGATGACAGATAAAGAAGATATGGTACATATACGCAATGAAATATTACACAGCTCTAAAAAGAATGAAAAGGATATTATGCTAAGAAGTCAGACAGAGAAAGATGCTTATACGTGGAATCTAAAAAAACAAAACAAATGAACAAACAAAACAAAACAAAACGAAAACAGACTCATAGAAACAGAGACCAAAGGAATACTTGTCAGAAGGAAGGAAGGTAGGGAGATGAGTGAAAAAAGTAAAAGGTAAGATAGTAATATTGTACTAAGTTTCCATGGTGACAGATGACTACTAGAATTAGGGGGGTGACAACATTGTAAGGTATAAAAATGTTGAATCACTATATTCTACACCTGAAACTAGTGTAACTTATATAGTATTGTATACCAACTATACTTAAATAAAAAAGTTAATTTAAATTTTTTAAAAAAGGAATTCTATCTTATTAAAGGAAGCCTCCCCTCCCCAATTTGAAAGCATTGTGCCATTGCCTTCTGGCTTCAGCTGTATCAGTTAGGAAGTCCCAGGCTATTCTGAATCTAGATCCTAGGTATGTGACTTTTTTTTTTTTTTTCCTCCAGAAACTTTAAGGATTTTCTGTTTATCTCTGTTAGCCTGAATTTTGCAAAGATGCATCTTGGTCTGGTTGTTTTGCTGCTTATTGCAGAAAGGACTTGGTGAGTTCTTTTGATATGGAAAATCATGTGCTTCAGTTGGGAATTTTTCTTACATTATTCCTTCGGCAATGTCCTCTTCTCCGTCTCTCAGTTTTGTATTCTAGAATTCCTAGTAGTAGGATGTTAGACTTCCTGGATTTACCTTCTTGTTTTCATATTTTTTCCTCTCTCATTTTCCATTTGTCTTTTTGTTTTACTTTTCAGGAGGTTTCCTCAATTTCAATCCTTCTATAAGTTTAAAAAATGTTTGCAATTATATTTTTAATTTCTAGTTTTTAAAATTTATTTGAATGTTACTTTTTAATACCATCTTATTTTAATATCTTCTGTTTATAGATACAATGTCATCTCTTGTCTCTCGGGAATTTTAATTAAAATAGTTTGATGTTTCCTTTTGTTCCTTGCCATTTTTTTTTTTAAATCAAACACTTAAATAGTGTCTAATATTATTCAGGCACTTTTCTAAGTACTTCACAAGTATTAGCTCATTTCAATCTTCCTAACAATCCTATAGAGTAGATAATAATATTTTTCCCATTTTACAGGTGATGGAACTGAGGCCCAGAGAAATTAACTAACTTGCCCAAGGTCACACAGCTGGTAAATTGAATAGCTAGGATTTGAACCTGGGCTTTATTCTGGTTCTAGAGTTTGTGCCATTAACCATTATCTTATTTCTTCAAAGTTTCTTTTTTGTTTGATGGGTTTTAGTTCCTTTCCTGTTAGTGGCTTGCTTCAAAAGCCTGGCTCTTTGGCTGTGCATTCATAGTTAAGAGGTTCTCTCAAGCTTGCACGGCCATTCCAGTGTGGGAGGATTTACCGAGGGACTTCACTCTAGAGGGATCTAACTAGGCCATTTCGTCTGGAGACTCCTCTCTGCGGATTTTTTTTTCTTGAGCTTGTCAGTGTCTCCAGAAAGGGATTCCCCCAGAATTCTGTTTGGGGGCGGGGCATATTAGCCTGGCTGGAGGTCTCACTGCTCAGTAAGCAGAGTTTCACTTCATCTCCCTGTTTTCTGTATAGCACTTCACCCATGGCCTCAGCTTTGCCTGGTTTCCTTAAGCCCAGAGCTTGTCTGTTTCAGTCTTATTTTCTGCTGGGGGTGGAGAGATATTTGTCTGGCTGCTTTGGGCCATATCTGGGGGGATATATGGGAGGACTTAACAGCTTACTTTACAGACTTTTAACTAATCTTTCCAATTTTAACTCTACCTCTCATTCCTGTCTTCAGTAATACTTGATGCCTCCAATCCCCAAACCTTTCTTGGGATCTCTGATGAGAACTGTTTGGCTCTAGTTGGCTTCCCGGAGCAGACCCTTATCTTTTAGCTTCATCTGCCCTGCCAATAAGTTTCCATCTGCTTTCCATCTTCCAAAAATTTGCTGACATCTACTGTTTTCTTCTCGCTCATCCTCTTTGTCTTGTGGGTTTATACTTAAAAAAATAAAAATAAAAATCCTTGATTGCCATTTAGGTGGGGTTTGGGGAGGAAGTCTCCATAAATTTATGTTCATTCCACTGTGTTCAACCAGAGGTCTAGACTGTCAGCTTCCCTGAGGCTCTGGAACTCAGCAGACGTGTCACGTGCTCCTTTTCAGCATCCCAGGAGAAGGGGGAGAGATACTTAGCGTGAGTCTCTGGGATGTACACAGCCGTAGGTCCAGCTGACACTGTTTTTATCCCAATAACACCAATCTCCCATCCAATGATTTCTAACTGGGATCCATGGAGCCCTGGGGTTTGGGAAACATCCCATGGTCAGCCATAGTGAGCATGGAGAAATCCAACTGGAGTCCCTATCCTAGCAGAAAAAGAGCAGCTCTGCCTTTATCTATTTTATATATTGCTGTTATGTTAAAGCTTTTGTTCAGCCCAAGGATTCTGCTATTGAAAAAAAAAATAGAAAAGAAGAACTTCAACAGACCTATCATTATATGCTATTCTCTCTTCAGAGATATCACCTGAACTCCTTTCTTTTTTTCCCCCCGAGCTATTTTCATGGTAATGCTTTTACAATCACGTTGCAAACATTAAAGGAATATAGTGGAAGGAGAATTGCTTTTGGGTTCATAAGTAGGTTTTCAGCTTGGGTCAACTACTTAATGAGGTGTGTGTTCTTGGGAAGCTCACCTAACCTCTCTGGGCTCCTCCAGTTTTATCTTACTTTGGGGACTGTGACATCTTGTTAGCAGGGTAACCGGGAGAATTCTTGGGTTAGAATGTTCATGGCACATAATAGCAGCTCACTAATGCTAGTGCCTCCCGCACCCAGGCCCCATCAGTGGGCACAACTACAGCAATTTTTTTTCTCTCCTGACAAGTACACCAACAAATATTTATTGCTCTTGTCTATGTCAATAGACAGTGAGCCAGACAGTCCAAGATCCCTAACCTCTTGGAGTATGTTTTAATGGAAGAGGATAAACAAGAAAAAATAAATAAGTAAATCATATAATATACTTGAAGGTGACACATGCCATAGAGATAAGGACAAGCAGAACAGATAAAGAAGGGTGAGGAGTGGGGTTGAGCGGAATTTTAAATGGAGCAGCCAGGGTAGGCCTCCTTGAGAAGGTGATATCTGACTTGATGGAGCCATGTGGGTCTGAACAAAGAGAATTCTAGGTAGAAGGACTGGAGAATGCAGATGCCCTAAAGTGACAGTGTTCCTGGAGTATTCCAGAAGCAACAAGGAAGCCAGTGTGCCTAGAGCCAAATGAACAAGGGGACAGAGTAGGAAGTGATGAAGCCGAGGATATAATCAAGGGCCGGATATTCACCACTATTAGAATATACACTCTCAAAATAACTCCTTCGCTCAAACGTATAATATTGAATTCATTTTTCTACAATACTAGGAGAAATCAAGGAAGGAAACATTTAATAAAAAAGTATTTTGCATTTCTCCGGTATTTTCTACAATACTGGAGAAATCGAGGAAGGAAACATTGAATGAAAAAGTATTTTGCATTTAGGAGAATGAAGGATAGAGAGAGATGAGAAAGGGAGGGGCCCCTTTTATGATCTTTCCAACTTTTGAGCCTATCTATCCAGAATTTGAGTTCATTAGAGAGTTCCTTGTATACCAATTCTTGTTTCTTCAGACGTAACCCACCCCCTAACTCTCACCCTGGCTCCCGCCTCCCCAAGGATGGCCATTCATTGGATTGTCTCTTGGGAACTCCTTTCCTATCTACCCAGCTTCCTCAGAGCTGTCCTGTCCTCATGTCCTTCCATGAACTCTAATGGGTGCTCCTAAGTCCAGGGGTGGACATGGACACCTGACTGAGCTAGGCCAATGAGTCCCTTTCCTATTTTTTTTTTTAAATAGGAGATCAGTAAGAGACTTAACAGCCTCTTTTTTGTGGTAGGATGTGTAAAAATTAAACTATTGGGAACCATATGTGAAAAAAAAAATATATGTGGAAAAAGCCTTTCTCGAGTGTGAGAGAATAAAGGGTCTCAGAGAGAAGAGGTGAGTGATGGAGTGTGAACCCCGAGGTGCCCGAGCCATTGGTGCCGGTTGTTTCTGAGGCTGCATCCTTGCCCTCCCGCTGTTCGGTTGTTGAAGCTTGCCTCCGATTCCAGGGGCAGTACAATTTCTTTCATGCCTAAGCTTGTTTGAATCCTGTTTCTCTCATGTGCAACCTAGATAACCACTGCCTCTTTCTTTTTTCTTTGAAGTTTCTCAGAGGCATCTATCTACACAGAGTTTCATTTTTAACAACCTCCCACCTGCCTTCAATTTAATTTCCTTTAGAAAATGCTGGCCATGAAATCTGCACTTGTATAGCCCAGGATAGCTTTTCTGTCCTTTCTGTATTTTGTGAGCTCCTCCAGGAGAAAGAAAGTTTCCATTCAAAGGCTTTTGGGAAATAAATGCTGCGTGCAATATTCCTATCTTGGAGAACTCATGACGCAGCATATTAAAGAATTCTTGCAATGAATAAATGTGTTTAACTTTGTCTAACCAGAGTTCTCCAGGTCCTTTTTATTCCTGGAACATATAATATCCCAAACCCCTGACATTCCATAGGGCCCATTTGGGGGCATACCGTCTAGGGCCATGTGTGACTGAACTTGCCTTTCCAGGCACAAGGATGTTTCACCAAGAAGGCATTGTCAGCCTGGAAGAAAAGACACTTTTGATAATTTTCATAGTCACCCTCTACTTGCTAAGCATAAGCTCATTGGGCTGGGTCAGCCCTCGGGGGGTGCCTTTTCGTAATTCACTCATGGGTGCCCAAAGTCCTTTCTGTTAGTCAGAACTACACCCAGGGGAGTTGTTCCCTTATGGCTTCCACAAATTTCTGAGAGATGAAGATGTTCACAAGGCAAGGCAAGCATGTGTCGGAGGCTCTGCTTTGAGCAGAATGAGATTTCAGATGTTGAGGTGCTTTAAGATCCCTCTTACAAGTATGAGATAGTTGCAATGTTCTCTGCCTCTGGGATAGTGTGACCATCTTGCCAGCTACTGGTCGTCACTATCATCCACCTGCTGTTTACAGTTTGCAGAGAGCTCTTGTTTGATCCCTTCAGCCTTCCTGTAAAGTCGATGAGCTTAATTTGTTTTACTGATCTCTATTTTACAGGTGAGGTAACTAGGGCTCATTCACTTGTTCTTAGTCACACAGCTAGTAAAGGAGGGGCTGGGGATTTGAACTGGTGTCCGTCTCTGTAATGCCACTTTTCTGTCCTACTGTACTGCCTCCTTCACCAAGCTGTCTGTGGCTACTCCCTCAACAACCATATTGCAATCAATTTCTTCCCTATCACTCAAATATTTCCTACAAGGACTCAGGTTCCTTTCTCTAGGGCCTGAGAGGAGGTGGGAATGCCAAGGAAGAAAGATGGTGTCTGTGGAACAACATGACTTGGCAGGTATAGACTCTCCTGAGGACCACGGTGGGGCTAGGCCTGGCTGCACCCATAGACCTTGTAAGCAATGGCTAAGCAGCCAGATGCTGTAGTAATTCTTCAGGGAGCCTCACACACACATCTATTTGTCGGAGCCCACTTCTCATCCTTCAGAAGGTGGATAGACCTCACTTCTACCCACATGAGGCTCATTTCTCACTGGCCCAAGAAAAAAGCAGTGCTGAGGTAACCAGCCTCCTGAAGAAGCAGCTCATTGCTCGGTTACTTCTCAGACTGAAGAAAGGTATAGTAGAGGAAGCCTGGATGTAAGGATTTGGGAGTCCCAGCTGGGTGACCTGGGGGAAGTCACCTAACCTCAGCCCCCTTCCCTGGCAAATGGTAACAATGAACCCTTCCTATCACTCGAGACCGCGGCAAGGGGAAGGCCGAGAATGAAGAATATTATGGCTCCAGAGGGATGTGGGAAGTGGATGCAAAAGCAAAAGTCCAAGAAGCACTCTGAAGCTGTGCTCCCCAACACGGGAGCTGCTAGCCCACTGAGGCAACTGAAATCAATAGAAATGAAATGATACTAAAAATCAGTTCTTCGTTCTCACTGGCCACGTTTCAAGAGCCCAGTTGTGGCTACTATTTTGGACAGTGCAGACAGAGAACATTGCCATTGCTGCAGAAATTCTATCAGACAGTTTCTTCTCTAACCAGTGTCTTCTGGCCCGTACCCTTGTTTTAGACACCCCGCTCCTTCACACAGCCCACTTCTGCAACCATCCAACCTCAGAGGAAACTGTTTGAATGACAAGTTCTGGTCTGTCATGTGGAGAGAGCTGCCATAGGAGTGAGACTGGAGTTCTTCTGTGTGCAAGTCTGGCTTCCTAAGGAGATACACTCCTGAAAGGCTAGGTCTTTGTCTCCTATCTTCTGCACCCCTGACAACACCCTGCATGGCATGGGGCACATGCGGGTCCTTAATCATGATTATGGATTTGTCTTCAATTGGTACAGTTCATAGTCTGCTAGGGCCAACTGGTGGTCAGGTAGCTTGGGTCAACACAGTCCAGGCTTGGCCATGAATTCACTGCGTAACTTTCACTATGTCACAGCTTCCTGCTAGACCTCAGTTCCCGTCCTCGAGGGATCGAGGCCATTGGCCAGGATAGATGATCTCAGAGGTTCTTTCCTGCCTTGACCATCCATGGCTGCAGGAAGCAGGAGGCAGATATCCTGGGGATAGACCCTGTGGTTGGAGCCCCTTTGACCAGTGGCCAGTGCTCGGACCCAAGACCAAACCCCCCCAGGGAGCTGAGCCACGTGAAGAGGTCTGTGTGGCAGTATCTGGTATTGTGAGTGTGAGTGTGAGAGTGTGAGTGTACGTGTGTGCCTATACATGTGTTTTTGCTCCTGAATCAAGGTGACAGGGTGGGAATTCCAATATTACCATGGAAGGACATATTTAACTTCCGGTCAGGCCTTGGGTGTGGGATCTCCAAGACTCATTTTTATTTCCTCATTTCTTTCCTTTTCCACAGGTGGTTCAATAAGCCAATATGTTCCTGTGTCTGCAAGGCAGGGTCTCTCTTTGGGGCCAAGACTCAGCCCCCAAGACCCGGGGTAGTCTGCAGGTCCCCATGGTCATAGGACACGGCCCAGCCTCAGGGTTGTTCCAAAGAGCCAGGCTCTGTTGGCCATCTCTCAGGGATACCGGAGCTCAGTATTCACACAAACCTCATCTGTCTGCTGAAGGGAAGGGGTGTGAAATTTAGAAAAGTGTATGGGATTAACTAAATGTCTCCTTAGCAAGCAGCAGATGAGGCATGAAGTGAGCTGCCAGAAGGCATTACGAGAACGACGTGCGTGGTGGCCATTTTACCTTTCATCTGAAGGAGCAGGAGAGCTAACCATAGTGTGAGGTAAGTGGCCACGCTCAACTCTCTCCTGCTGAGCACTCAAGCTAGAGATGCGGGGAGGAAGGGAGAGCTTGGTGGTGGGAGAGAGTTTTGAGTTTGTGGTCAGTCAAACCTTGAGTGGAAGTCCTTGCCGCCTTAGAAGCCTGGAAGCCCTGGGTGTGGTGAGGGCTGGACCTCAGATTCAGAGGAGTTGGCTGCAGGAATCACAGGGTGGGGGCTGCAAGAACTGGGGTCTGGGCTGCTCAGCCTCCATCCCCTCCCCCTCCACAGCTCTAACCTGAGGGGCCAGGGCTTCCCTCCTGCTGGAAACTTCTCTCCCCTCCACCCTTCCTTGCGGCCCCTCCTCAGGCCCATCTCTTGAGCCCCTTCCCTGCTCCTCCCCGTGATGCCCTGAACACGGCCTTAGTCGCACTTCGATCCCCTTTGCATCCACGGTCCCACTCTGTATTTTCTCCACTCGGTAAAATCATAGAGGCTGCCAGTATCCTGAGGCTTACTGGCTGCATCACTCCAGTCTCTGCTTCCGCCCTCGCATTACCTTCTCCCCTGTCTGACCTTCCTGCACCCTTCATAGGAGGACCCACCTGCATAATCCAGGGTAATTTCAAGACCCTGTTCAAATACCCCATGCACTAGAATGCTTCCCCTGAACCTTCCCGTCCCCCAGGTAAAGGCCGCCATCTCTCCATAACACCAGCACATTTGTGTCACACTGGACTGCAACTGTGTGTTTCCTCCTCCTGTGATCAAAGGCTCAACCTTTTTCACCATAATGTCCTTACTTTGGTGCAAAGCTGGAGATAGTACGCATGGCTAATGAATTGTTTGCTAAATAAATAACCGAATGCATGAAATAAGCTTTGGGGCCTGTACACATGGGCCCCGAGGGACTCACACAGGCATGGTGCTGGGCCCCTGAGTCCGTACCCTTTGGTTTTCCAACACTGCACAGCCCTTCCACCTTCCCCAGTGGGAGGATCCTGCTTTCCTCTCCATTGGGCCTCCTAGCTGGGTTGAAATATTCAAGATGGCTGGGAGAGGAAAGGGCTAGTCCATCCTTTCCTCTTCTCCTGAAATCAAGACACTCACTTGCCCAACCATACTTGTTGATTCACACCTTTGTCCATGCCTCCTGCCAATACCTCCCCTCGCTATACCTGCTTTCCTTTTCCAGTATTCCCACCACCTGCCCCTTTTCCATCTAGCAAAATCCTAGGAAACATCCCAGTCCATGCCAAGGACATCCTTACCATTCACTGGCATATCACCAACCCTCCGATGGAGAGCAGTCCATCACAGGCTGGGCCAAGACAGCCACCTGAGGCAAACCAGTCTTTCAGAATCCTGCACCCCTCTGCCATCACCCACTGCCCCGATCCATGTGCCCAGCTCACCTGTCTCTCCCCAGATAGGCAGGTACTCATCTTGCTGAATGTCCAGCATGATCTCCAGCCCGTTGCCTGTCCCCCCCTTGACCGTGGTGAGCAGAGGTTTGCCATCCTCGCCTGAGTTAAACATGTAACACTTCCCATATTTTGTAAACACCTGAAGAAGAGAAGAGAGAGAGAGAGAAGCATATGGGTGACTTCAGACTGGGCTTTGGAGAATGGCGAGACCCCAGAAATCCAACAGTAGGCCAGAGTCCCAACAGCCTATCACAATCAACCCCTCTTGGAGACCAGTGATTCCTCATCTTGGCTAATGGCTTGACTTGCCAAGTGGGATTCTGCCATCAAAGAACAAATCTGGGCACCCCTTGGAGTTTGTTGCAATGGGATCTTTTCCCTCTGGTTGTCCTGTCCATTTCCAAGTGTCGAACATCGTTATTAAGCTCTTGACCCTCCAATCTGAACCTCTGGCTTTGAGATCTCTCCTGAGCTCCAGACATACCGATTCCACTGCCTAATAAACGTGACCTTAGGGGGATCCACAGATCTCCAACATTCAGCATGTCCCCATGGGAATAATTCTTCCTCAGGCTCTCTGTTCCCCGGCATGTTTCTTCTGAACTCTTGTGATGGGGAATAGCTTCGCCACCTGCCAAGGGGCTCAAGCCAGACCCTCACAGTAGCTGTCTACACTCCCTCTTCCTCACCTCCATATCCAGTTAACCAGCAAGGCCTGTCGACACTGTCTCTACACATCTTGCATTTTGCCTTTTGTCCTCTGCACTGCTGTAACTTAGGACCCAGTCATGTCCTGCCTGAGCAGCTGCAGTTTCCTAGCTGGGCCCCTGGACTCCAGATAACCTTCTCCGGCCCATCCTCTAAGTTAACTGTGGGTTGCTCTCTCTGAAACGCAAACTTGATTTTGTTAATCCTGTGCGTAAAATTCATCAAGGCTCCTCATACCTCTTAGGCTAAAATTCAGGCCCACCAACAGTCTTCTATGATGCCTCTGCCTACTCCATCCCACTGCTTCCCATCTGAGTTCCCAGAAATCCACTAAAATGTAAGTTCCATGGGCTTGGGTACTACATCTGCTGAAGTATCTATCCCTTGTGGCTAGCACAGTGCCCAACACATGGGGGTGCTCCAGAAATATATGGCAAATGAATGAATGAGTGAGTATGTGGGTGAGTGGAGCTAGATCAAAACCTTGCAGTGCCCTTGGATATGGCTTTCCATTTGCCACTTCTGCTGCCTGTAACTCCTCTCATTCCTTGTTCTGCCTGGACAACCTCTGGCTCTCTGTCTGGGAAGCCTCTAACTGTTCTGTAAGACTGGATTGATGCATCTCCACCTCCACGAAGCCTTCCTGAGCCCCTGGACAAAGTTGGGTTTACCCCCTCCTCACCTTTACCATGATAGCTATCACGTGGCACTGAATAGTTGGTCCCGCATCTCTCCTGAATTTGACCCTGCCTTTCATTTCTGAATCCCAGCACTTAGCCTTTGCCTGGCACACAGTAGTTGTTCAGTTCACTTTTGTTTGATGAACGCATGATTACAAAGACGCAGTATGATGGTGTGGGAAAAGCCCAGGGCAAGAATGCAGAGATCTTTGTTTGAGTTTGATATGGCCATTTATTGTGTGACTTGGGGTGAAACAAATAAACCCTCCAAGCCTCAGTTTCCCCATCTATAAAAAGGCAGGTCTAGTCCTTGCCTTAGCTACCTCTCAAGGTTATTGAAAGGCTCAACTGCGGTAATACATGCAAAAGTACTTTGAAATTATAAAAGCTTTCTACAAATGCTGTGGTTATTATGATTACATAACTGCTTTGGAATCTTGAGCAGAAGCCAAATTACATCTGGCAAGACTGGCTGGAAGAAAGCCAGGCCAAATGTATTGGATTCCTGCAGTGACTGAGATTTGGGCTGCCTCCCCGATCATGCTCTACGGCACTGTTTCCTCCTGCAGCGTGGAGGCCCAGGAATGCTGCTTGGCTTCCCACCTTTAGTGCAGGGGCAGGTAAATCACAAGGGTGAAGGCTGGAGGCTGCCTTTCTCATGCAGATCGTGATGACTGGATGGAAGGAAGGGAGAGGGGCCTCTATCAGTACCCGGCACTGTTCTTGATGCTTACCTATGTTGTCTCATTTAACCCTTGAAACTGCGACCACCTGTGGGTATCACTGCCGTTGTGCAGAGGCAGAAGCTGAGGCCCAGAGACGTTATGTGACTTGCCTAAAGTCACACAGCTATTAAGCAGAGAAGCTGTAATTCAAATCTGTGTCTGTCTGATTCTAACACATATTCTCTTCCTGGGTATGCTGCCGTGGGTCTTTGTCACTGGGACATTTCCGAGCCACATACTTTTCCTCTCTGCCTTGCTTTTTATATCAGCCAATCAACATGCATGTGCATGTGCTCCTACACTGTGCAAAGATTATGGGGACTGCAAAGAAGTAGAAGCCCTACTACCTGCTTTTATGATCTGTAGGAAGGGTCAGCAAAACACCAGATTCCACATTCTTCTCCACTGTACAAAACAGCTCTGAGTCCCTGGCCAGCTGTGCTATTTCAGCACAGACAAGCCCTATTCTCTCAGCTTCATCATGGGGACAGCTGGAACATAATTTTTCAAAGAACTGAGCTTTATCATTACTATTGTATATAGCCACTGAACTTGGCTTAAAACTTGTCTTCCTAGATATATGCTCTTGAGGTCCGCTACAATGAACAGATGAGAGCATTTTATAGTTAGCACATCCATTGTAAGGGATCTGGAGTGACTTCTGGAACGCTCCAACAGAGTTTTTCTTTGTAGATTCACCAAATAACCTCTTTGGCTCCAAAATAGTTTATAATATTCATTTTCTTGTCTATATAAAGAATTTGTAAGTAAGTACCAGATTGCAAATTCAAATCCCCCAAATCCCCGCTATTTGGTACTTAAACTTCTGAATACTGGGCTGAGGTTAGAATGCATTGTCTACTCCTGGAGTCAGTTGTGATCCCAGCCATGCCACAAACAGGTTATGTGGCGGTGATAAAGGTACCCTCTCTGAGCTTCCAAGGGTGATGACAAGGTGTGAGAACTGAAAGTGGTCTCAGAGATCATCTCACCCACCCATCTGACTTTATAGGTAAGTAAATGGAGACATGGCAGAGAGGAAGCGATTCGCCCACGGCTGTGAAGCAAGGACATGTCCATCTGGGACACGGATTCCTAATCCAGCCTATTCCTTCCTTTATACCAGCCTCCTTCAGTTTCCCCACTTACAACAGGAGACGAGGGATCTAGGAGATTGCTAACTTCAGCTGATCACTGTCTGAGTGCCTGCTCTGTGACAGGCACTGGGCTGGCAGCATTGAAGCCTTGTGAATCAGAGTCTGTCCCTATAGAGGAGGGAGCTGACAAGTCCTTGAGGTGGGAGTGACAGAGACTTGCTCCCCATCCTTGGGCCCCCTTACAGGTCTGGTACTCATCCTAGGCCCAGGTAACAGCCCCTGCAGATGCTCTCAGTGTCAGTCTCATCTTTTCTGCTTTCTCCTCCTGGGGGAGGGTGCTGGGGTAAATGCACGAAGTTGCCAGGTGTGCACTGACCCAGGTCAGGGTGTGGCAACCAGAGTGGCAGTGCAGGGAGCTGGAGGGTGACTGCAGCCATGTCTGAGAGATGGCCAAGTGACACTCTACAATGGCTAAGTTCTTATCAAGTCAAGACTACCACAAAAAGGCCTAACACCCTCTGCAGCTTCCTAGTGCATTTAGGATAAAGTCTCAAATCCTCAGCAGACCTTATATAGTTTGGACCCAGTCTGCCTTTGTCCCCTCTCTCACGCGCTTCAAACACACTGGCCTCTTCAGCTCCTGGAATGTACAACGAGCTCTTCCCTCTGTGGGGCCTTTCCTTGTGCTGTTTCTTCTGCCTAGAATATTCTTCCCACACTCTTTGCCTGGCCAACTTGTGACCAGGCCTTGGCTTAAATGCCACTTCCCCAGAGGCCTCTCCTGACCACCCCAGCCTCCATGTAAACTGGGGCTTCTTGTTATACAGCTCACACCGCTGCACGTTTCCTTTATAGTGCATGTCAAAGTGTGTAACTGGATTATCTGTTGGACATGTCTTACACTAAACTGTAAGCTCAAAGAGAGAAGAGACTGTGTCTGTCTTGTTGAATGAATGAATGAATGGATGAGCTCCAAGGTGCTGCTATGCCCTGTCCCCCTGACCACCTCTAGGATGCACCTTTTGGTGCTGGCCAATTGGCTTGCGTCTGGTGGGAGCTCAGGCTGACACCTTGTCCAACTCCCTTTCCCTCCCTTTCTCTGCCGTGACCTTAACTTCCCACTTAATTATACCTAAGCGTTTTTGCTTGCTTCTCTGTGAAGATATTAGAGGAAATAATCCTTTCAGGAAAGAAGACAGTTTACCTTGGTGGGGGCAGGAGAAGGGGCTCAGAGATGGCAGGGTGCACGCTGGCTGCTCCCACTGCCGGCCTCCCTGTCTGCCTGCTGAGCCCTCAGCTTCCACCTGGCTTTTCTGAGAGGATTATTTTTCTCTTAGCTCAACATCAAAGACCTGAGAGCTATTTACACACAGTGCAGTTTTGCTTCAAACTTGGGACAAGATGCAGCTCTCTTTCTCCATTTCAGGGCATAATGATGTGTAAGAGTAACACACGCTTCAAATTTATGCCTTATCACCTCCAGCCAGAAAATACAATTTATTTAAGTCCAGACTGTCAGGTGGAGCTCGCTGCTTTTTCAGACCTGCCATTCTCCCAGGCATTTCTCTGCTCTCCTGGTAAGTGCTGACAGCCCCATTGCGGATGGCAGGGCTGGATTTTCAGGGTTTCTAAGAGTTTAGAATTGCACTTAGTTGGATCGATTTGTAAGAATTAATGGTGCACATTTCAAACCTGAATCTCCAAGACTGATGGTGGGGATCCTGAGATAAAAAATGGGGCCATGACCATCATTTTCATTGCTAACATTTGCATAGTATATTACAGTTTAGAGACTGGATCTACTTCAACTTTCTTAAGGGCCCCGTGAAGTCCTAGGGAAGGAAACTAACAATTCCTGAGCTTCTACTCTTTCTCATCTGCCAATTGGGCAAGATAATCTTCGGATGTGCTCATAGGGCCTAAATGGGAAAACGAAAGTGGATTTGTTTGGAAGGTTACATCATAGACATCTTTACTAGTTACAAATCCATTCTGGGGGTGGGGATGGGGGGAGAGTTATGTTTCTCCTTTTCAGTAGAAGAGATAAGTTTTTTGAGTGGTGGGGGGAGGTCAGAGATGAATTAAAGAATGGGGGATTTGAGGGGTCCTGTCCTCTCTGCTTATGTCTCCACGGTACCAGGCTCACCTTGAAGTAGTTACAGGGGATAAAAACCACCATGTGCCACTGATTGCTTATTCCTTAATAATGTTAAGCCTGTTGTTAGAAGCTCGGGGTGGCCAATGAGATACTGGGACAGTGAAGCTCTGTAGGAGAGGGAGATGCTTTGATGCTTACAACCCTCTTTGAAAATCTACATCTGAACTCCAACAACTGAATTGTAACCAGTTATTGGTACAGTGGATGGACACCACCAATCTGAAGTTGGCACATTCTAAATTGAAGAAATATGAACATGAGGACGGGAAGAGGGTCTCACTGCCTTCTAGTGGCTCTTAGAGTAGCACTTAAATCACCGACTGGCTTTGCTGTCCTCCCCGGAGTGTCATTCACTTTTTATATGCATCTCTAATTTCTGCAACAGCCCTGTGAGGTTGGTATTGTCACTCTCCATTTTACAGATAAGGAAACTGAGGCCCAGCAAGGCTGAGCCAGTTCACGGAGCTGGTAAGTAGAATATCCGGAGCGAAATACATCTTTGCTTAATTCCAAAGTCTGTGCTCTATGCCCCCTGTCCCTTTTAGCTACAGCTCACACTCACATCCCCATTCAACCTGCTCTGTTCCCAACAGGCAGGTGAGATTGGTGCTTTGGAAACATGAAGGCTCTCCCACTTGGTAGTGGGGGAGGTGCATCTCAGAGTCAGAGAATCCTGGAAAAGTGCAGGCACCCAAAATATTCTTGCCCAAACATCTCATTTTGCACATGGAGAGTGTAAGGCCCAGAGAGGTGAGTGATCTGCCCTAGGTCACACGCTGGTTTGGGGGCAGAGTTGAGATCTGACCTGGGCTTGATGTCTTGGGTCTGTGCTCTTTCTCTAACGCCTTCTGTTTGCACATGCCAGAGGCTAGGCTCTCCTTCCTGGGGCATTGCATCCAGGAATGTGAGAAAGATCGGCACCCTATCTTACAGAGTCTGGGAAATGCAAAGTGGAGCCCTTGCTGAGAAAGGTTAGGAAAAGCTGGTACCCATGAAGATACAGTTTTCTGGTCCAATTAATAGTGCAAACAACATTTCTACACCATGTATCTACTTAGGAAAATAAATTATGTATAAGCTCCCTTAAGGACTGCCGAAACACTGACTTACCAGCACACGACTGGGCCTGCAAGCTTCAAACCTTCCAACCTACTCATTAATCCTAGCTTTAGGGCTTCTCCTAGGCAATGGGTTTCTTGTCTCTTCTTGCTTACTACACTCGAAGGAAATGAAATTGGACTGCTCCAAAGTGCCTCTAAAATCAGCCCTTTTTTCCCCTCCCTGAGTTGATTGAGCTTTCCTCTCAGTGAGTGACTGAAATTTCTCATTAGGCTGCTTTCAAAGTAACGTGCATGCATGTTAAAGCCAACCACTCAGTTTCATTTGTTTTGTTTTTGTCTTTCTAACTCCTCAAACACATTTCACACAATTGAGAAGTGAGAAACTGTCAAATGGGTTACCAGGCTTCCAGTAAACAAAATAAATCTGCTTTTCATTTTCTGAAGTTGCAATTAATGTTTGAAAATTAAATATAGCAGAGGAATGTATGTGTAAGGAGACCGCCGGAGATGGCCAACTCTTTGACAACGAAGACTGTATCTTCTTAAACAATCTGCTTGCTCAATTATCTATTCTTACACTGGGAATTTCTGACCACTTATTACATTCCAAGGACTGTTGCTGTTCCCCACAATGAGATTCAAAAGGCGATTTCAACAAACACCCATGGAAGCACCTTCATGTGCCACGTGCTACCCCTGAGAATGAAGAAGAGGAGGGACACGTGGCCCCTTTGCAACCACTTGTCCCTTCTTCCTAACCAGAAGGCCACCATCTCTCTCGGAACATCATTAATATCATTTCCTACAGAGGCTACTTTTCTAGGGGGAAAGATAAGAACGGACAATCGCTGAGCATTTACCACAAGTCGGGCATGGTGCTGATTGCTTTATACACCTTCTATCTTTTAAGGCTCACAGGACCCATCGATGTAGGTGTTATTCTCTCCAATTTGTGGATGAGAAAACTGAGACTCTGCAAGGCTAAATGCCTCGTCCAAGGTCCTATAGCTAAAGAACGGTTCTCTTGACTTTTCTCTTTATATGTTTGCGCTGTTAGAAGAACGCTTAGCATTATTTGAATGTATGATATGGTAATGGTAACCTCCCACCCCCATACTCTTGTATCCATCTGCTAGGATGTGACATTTCTTGTGCCAGTTTCACTAAGAGGCTCTCTTGTCTCCTCTCTCCAAGCCTGAAGTGCAGCGCGGGCCTTTTCTGTGGGGCAGCTGTCCAGAGAGGGAGCTTCAGATCATGCAGGGGAAGATATGTGAGCGCCACGCAGAAGGAAAGAGTCATCAAGTGACTGAAAATCTGTCTGTCAGCTGGGAAAACAGCACCAAGGAGTGCGATGGGTGACTGAGTGTTTGCCTGCAATTCAAACATTTTCTGAGTCAGTGTTCTATCGGGGGACAGCTCATGGGGCCAGAGGGCAATGTGAAGGTGCTCCAGGTGTTCACCTGGAAGGTTGTTCGAAAGGCCAGACCTCTGCTCATGAATTTCTTCTAACATCTCATGTGTGAATTCGAAACTGGGCCTGGCTTGAGGTTATGACGTGGGATGTGAGGAATCAGAAGCCTTTCGAGTTGAATGGCAGCTTGGCTGATGGGGGTGGGCAGAAGGGAGTCTGGGCTTGATGAAAGTTTCAAAAGGGGCTCAACGACGGGCTGGTTGCTCTTTCTGCTGAGGACCTCCTCTGTCTGTCTCCTGTGCAGAATAGAGGCTGTAGCATTTTCACCTCTGGATTCCAATACCTGGCCCCATGCCTTGCACATAGTGGGCACTCAGTGGGAGGTGTCTGGTTGACAGATAAAAGGTCAGGCATGAAAGTGGGAACCAGCTTCCAATGCTGGCTCTATGCTGATTTGAAAAAGTCATTTCATCCCTTTGGATCGTGATCCTTCATCTTGGAAATGCTGATAAGGGTACCTTCATGACAATTACTGTAAAGATCAAAGGGGTATAATGGGTCTGCAAGCACTTTGTGGAAAAAAATTTCCAGCCCAGGCAGAGAGCATTCCTGCTTGTGGTTTGCATCATGCCTGAGCCTTGCAGGAAAAGAGGAGAGAAAGAGTTGTTATTTGGCTGTAGAGACTGAATCTGCGGTGGTCCATCTGGGACCACATTTGTGGCTCATCCATTCGTTTGCTTAGTGAACATTGACAGAGCACCTCTTGTGTTTTAGGCACTGTCCCAGGCATTGGGGATGTAGAGATGAGTCAGCCCTTCAGGAACCACCTAGTAGAGAGGGTGGCCCGACAGATTGACACTGATTGACAGATTGACGCTAAGTGCTGTGGGAGTGCACAGGAGGAAGCTGCCTGGTGGGCAGTGATGGGAAGGATGTGAGGGGCTGTTGCAGAATTCTCCCTAGGGACAGTGGCACTGTTGCCAGTGGCATTTAGCAGGTTGAGACAGATCCCTTAGACTGGCTTCTGGTATTAGCAGGGCCACGCTGGTGCTGTCAAGAAGGCCAGTGGTGCCAGTCTAGGCTTCTGGCTGTCCTGCTGAGCCTTGCCTACCTGCCCATCATTTAAGCTCTCTTCCACTTCTGGAACGTAACACCCCCGAGTAGACAACTACGGGCTCTACGAAGAGGCAGGCAGGATTTTTGGAAGAACACAGATTTTGGAGTCACATTACCCTGGCCGAATACCTACTATGTACCAGACACTGCGCACAATGAATAATGGAACTTTGCTGTCAGGTAGTAGATAATTAAGACAGAGATGCAGTGACCAAGAGGAGTGGGCATCTGGTTTTCCCCAAGGACAGTGTGTCAGTCTCAGAGGCACCTTCCTTACCCAAGCCTGGCTCTCTGATCTGCCCACTGCCAACAGGTCACCAAGCCGAACCTAGGAATAGAGGGCCAAGGCATGTGGATTAATAAAAAAGGTACATTTCTAGCAAGTTAAGGCTGACTGCAAAGAGCATCCCCTTAGCTGTAAGCAGATGTGGGAAGCAGGACCCAGGGAGGATCCCCTGCCTTCAAGGAGGACAGAAGCTCAGAAAGGGTGAAGGCGAAAGTGTGTCCACGAGCTGGCCACAGTCCTCTTACCAGTTCCCTCTGCTGCCCCCATTCTTTACTCCTAACCCTACTGACATAATTCCTGCTGCCCCAGCCTGTTCTAATTCCCAGGTAAAGCAGAACGGGGCAGGATGTGTTCAAGGCACAGCAGCCCGGACACAGTGGGGAGGTAGCACTGAGTTCTTCCAGAATGGGACACATCTTAATCTATGTTCTGATTACTCATGAGATAATGGACATAAAGTGCCAGGCAGAGGGTAACCACTTAATAAAATTAGCTAATGTAATTATCATTAGTTGAGATTCTTTATCTGCGTTCTAAAATCTGAACTTCTACAGGATGTGATTTCTGGGTTCATGGTCCCTTCTATAAGTTCTTTTTACAGTTGCTTGACTGACCCAGTGACATCAGCCCTGTGTCTACTTCTAACTGCTGCCTGTTGGACTTACAGGAATATGTGCCCCTTTGGTTTTCCTGTGACCATACCCAGATTTTTTTCTGGAATGTTCCTTGGGTTTCCCATGTAAGACGCTTGTGTCACCCTCGTTGGATATTTCTGCTTGGCTGAACTTCACCTTTCCAACTCCTAGCACCTATCCCAGGGGCTTGAGTGGGCTTAAACCTTCTACCTGAGTGTGTTTCGTACTTAGATTACCAAGCCTGAGATAAGACATGTGTCACTCCTTGCACCTGACCCACTTCACACCTTCTGGGAATTAACTGCCCTTCTTTTGAATAAGTGCGGGATGGTGGAAAAGGAAGAAGGGGATCAGAAACGTGTTCTGTTGTGTTACTGGTTAATTTTGCATTATTCTACACAGCTGCATTGAAAACAATGCATCACTGAAAACCAAATGATGGTTTATGTTGTTTATAGAGGAAAAGCAGATGTTCCAATTAATGCCAGGGCTGAAAACAGTCCCAAGGTGGGCTGATTCTCAAAGCTGATCAAGGAAAGGTCAGATAAGTAACTACCCACAAGACACTGAAATTCTCATACCACAATCTTACCAATTTCATGTTTTTGTACTAAAAACCTATTTCAGCTTTTGTACTAAAAACCTATTTCAGCTTTTTCAGGAACTGCTTAGAGAATGTCATTGTCTTCTAGTTCTCCTCAAGCGAGGTCTAGAGGTTGAGTAGCATGTAATTTTAGTAGCAAAGTTTGTATGATGAATGGTCAAAGCCATTGCCGATTCACAAATGCAGAGGATTTTTAGTAGTTTAATCAGATTGCTTTCCTGACATGTAGAATGAAGGCCTTGCTGGCAGATACACAGCATGTACGATGCCATTCTCCTTCCTAGACCCATGGCAGACATAACTGATTGATCGCAACACTCTTTCCCTGTGGGTCTCATAGTTTTTTTTTAGCTCAACAATTCTGGCTGCCTCTATGAGTGAGATGAATCCTGTTTGCCATCCTTGTGCCAGAAGAACGTAAGTTCTGCTGCCGGTGTTTCTGTAATCAGGGGCAATATTTGAAAGTGGGGGAAGGTTTGGGCAGGTGCCACAAGGCAATGTGAGGGGCACGATTTTGGGGGTTTAGGTAGAAGGGACTGTAGTTGGTGACAGAGGCAGAGGCAGAACGTTGTATATTTAAAAAAAATAGTATTGCTCAGACTTGAGCCTTGCGCTATAATGGAAAGAGCATAAGCTTTAGAATCAAATCCTCATTCTGCCATTTACTAGCTTTTTAAATTGAGCTAGTATTTATGGAGTGTCCCCATGTCTTACTGTCTCAGATTGGTGGACTAGCCTCCTTAGGAGACTCTAATTTTCATTGTACCATAGTTCCATGACTCGTGATTAAAATATCAAAGGACCTAAGATAATTAAGGGCTTTCAAAATGAAAGACAAAGCATTCTTTACTTCATTCAACATATAATGAGCAACTATTACATGCCGAATACTCTGCTACATTCTGGGAATACAAAGATAAATAGCACATGAACACTACCCTCAAGCAGTTCATGAGCTGTCCAAGTAGAAATGGAGATGAAGCAGCTTCAGACCATCAGGGAGGTGGAAGCTCATCATTGATATACGTACATCGATTTACAGAATGCACCTCTTGAGGAACAATTACACGAAGCAAGGTCCACCTGTGAGATATTCGTTCCAGCCCCTGGTTTCCGTTGACCTGTGTGCTTCTGCAGCAGAGTCTGCTGTCGGCTACTGCTTTTACATCAGCATGCCATACAGCCCGACTTGCCTGTGCTTTCCACACTTCCCCAGCCCCACCAGAATTTCCTCACCTCAAAATCAGGGCCTAGACCAGGATGAGGCAGATGAGGTGCCTAGGGCCCGGAATTTAAGGAGGCACTCACTTCCTGGGCCTGTACTCACACTCACCTCAAACAGAACACCTCCTTAAGTTTCTACCCTGCATGTCTTGCTTGCCTCACCTTCATCCAGGCTGCAAAGTCAGATGAAGACAGGAGTAGGGACATTTGTGATGAAAGTGACAACTGGTTCCATAGCAAGCTTGCAAAACAGACACTGTTGTCTGAGGCTCAGAGAGGGTGGGTTACTTGCAAAGGCGTCATGGAGTAGTGAAAGATCACAGAAGTTTTTACTGGGACAGATCCAAGTGGGGATCCCCGTTTTATCAGTGGGGATCCCCATTCCACCAGTTCCGAGCCATGCGACCTTGGGCCAGTTACTTAATTTCTCTGACCTTCTGATTCCTCATCTGAAGAATGGGAATGATAATACCTCTCAGAGTTAGATGGGAATGAAGTCCAGGCTCTTTCAGCTTCTGGTTCCGTAACTCTGCTTTCTCATGTGTCAAATGGACTGGCCACACCATCCTCACAGAGATGCCATAGGAGCCAAAGGAAATGATGGATATGCCAGCCCAGAGTGAGTTCTGAAGTGCTGTTCGGAGGATCAAATATCAGTTTCTTAATGGACTTTGCTGGGTCATCAGCCCTATCAACTGTCTGTTCTGGGGTGGGAGGGTGAGAGGGGGGTAAGCATTTGTTTGGTGAGTGCTTTTGGAGGTTCCTACTCCTAGCTGCGGATCTGTTCTAGAGGGATAACTGAGACCGAATGCCTACTACGTGTAAGGTGCTGTGCCGGGCACTTACATGCACGATCCCATTCAAATCTCTCAGGAATACTGCTGTTAACCCTCATTGTTGGAGAGGAAGAAATTGAGTCCATGAGAGGTGAAATGACTTGCCCAAAGTCATGTCGCAAGTCAGAGGCAGAGCCGGCGTCTTCATGCCATCTGTCTGATGAAGAAGCCTGGGCTCTGTGCACCCCACTATGAACAATGACAAAAATACATGCTACTATTTCTCAGCAATGGAGAAAAGCCTAAGATTTGCACTTGAGCATGTGCCAACATGCCTGAATATAAATTAAACTAATTGCAAGCTGGTACATGAAACATCAGTTCTACAACCCTGTTTCCCCAAACCAGAAAAATGAGAGGGACAGGTTAGTAGTGTCCTATCTTGAAAATATCATTCCAGTTAATTTCCTCCTCTCAATCCCTGTAGCTTCAGCCATGCACCAAGGTGATGCTACCCATTTTTATGGTTAATTGCCACAGCCCCCCACCTGGTCTCCCTGTCCCCACTCCCTTCTGCCTCGATTCATTTTCCACATAGCAGCCAGGCAGATCCGTCTGGAAAGCAAACTCCCTCGCTTAAACTCTTCCATGGTAGCGCAGCCCTTGGTTGGGCCGATATACAAGAGTGCTGATGACCTGGGTCCCACTCGGCTCCCTCTACCCTCTTCTCCCCTGCACCACATGAGTCAGCTCCGTCCTGCTCTGCCCGTCTCCAGACATGCCACGCTACTTCATACCTCTGTGCTGGCAGACGTGCTGAATCCTCCACTCAGAACCCTTCCCCCTCCTTCATCCAGCTGTCTCTTACTCAACCTTCATGCCTCAGCCTGGCACCACCTCCTCCTGAAAGCCTTCCCTGACTGTTCACCCTCCTTAGAATGGATTAGGTGCCCTCCCTGGGGCTTTGACAGAACACTGTGTCACCTCCATCTCATCCTACTGGATAGTCTACTAACTCCTACTTGAACTCCAGACCTCAACTGGCTCCTTTGAACTAGGGTCAGGTCTGGTGAAGTGATCTTCTTTCATGGTACCCTATATTTTTCCCTCAAGCCCTGGTCACCTGTGTACTTGTGTGAACATTTGATTAATGCCTGGGTCTCCACACTGGACTGGCTGGCTGGCTTTTTCCTTACTTTCTGGGTGTGCTGGGAGGCTGACTAGAGATGGTGGCTTGCATGCAGAAGGTTTATTGGACACCATTTTTAAGATCCACATGTGCAGATCTCACCCATAAGGGAGCGAAGGAGGGAGAAGCTGAACTTCCATGCAGCTGTGACAGAGGCCCCCTGACCCATGGGGAGCTCTGGAGCTAGAGTTGTTTTTGGACTGAGACACGGGGCAGCTATTGTGCCCACTGCATCTGGGCCATCCCTGGGGTGAGGACAGAACCTTGAGTTGCGGTATCTCTCTACACTAGAGCACAATTCCCAGAGAGGGAATTTCCAGAGTGGAGAGTTGTCAGCCGCCAATTCTGTAAGTGGCTGGGTGAATGAGTCAGTCCTGCCATGTGAGCATCCACGATGCTACTGTATTCCCTGTATCTGCCTTAGTTCCAGGGACTGAGCAGGTAACCAATATATGTCAAATAAACGAATGCATCCATTTGTCTATCCTTGCTCCATTCCCAAATTTTGGCACGGTGTCTTATTTATCCAAGTGCTCTATGGAGAGTCTAGCTTAGCATAGGTACTCAATAAGAGTTCGTTGAATGAATGATTAAATTAAAAGAAAAAGAGTGAAAGAAATTATGCTGCAATTTGTTCCATAATGAAAGATAAATTTGCACACAGCTTAGCTGTTCAAAGGCTGAATAAAGTGAATACATCTGTAAGGTCCCACCCCATGAGCCAGCTTTCTTCAAAGTAGAACTGTAGCACGTGGAAAATACCTCCCATAGCAAACCTCTGTCTGTCCTCATGGCTCCAGTTTCGATGGGCTAGGAAGAGATTTGGTAAGGAGGAAGTCAGGCCTCCTTTGATCAATGTCAGCATCCAGTCCCCATCCTCCGAAAACAAAGAAGAAATGGTGGGTGGAGCTGGGGTATTTAGAATAGAAAAGAGCAGACTTAATGAGGGTCCTAACTGCTATAGCAAATATATGAAAGGTATCATTTGGAAGAGAGATTAGACTTATTCTGTACTGCCATGGAGAACAGTTCTAGGATTTGGCTTGGACATAGGGCAAGAACTTAACGATTAAAATGTCCAACAGTCATTTTTCTGGAGAGATGGACATATTCTATATCATAAGGGTGCAGGTTACACAAGTTTATTCATTTGTCAAAACAATACAGGTGAGATCTGTGCATTTCGATGTACATAAATTTTACAGCAACAAAAGGGAAACGTTAAATCATCATCACATCATCATCTTTATGTGAGGGATGGGGTGAGCAGAGGTCCAGAGGAAATGAGAATGTCAAAATGTTCACATTTGGGGTCTGGGTGGTGGGCACAAAGGGCTCATTATACTATTCTGTGTATTTTGTATATGTTTGAAATCTATCATAATAAAAACAGATATATATTAATTATTAAACAAAGATGAATCAAATGGGCAGTGGGAGAGCTCTCTGTTACTAGAAGTATTTATGCAAATGCTATGTGCATCCTCCCAATACTGTCCTCAACCAAAAAAAAAAAAAAAAAAGCTGGGACATTGGTGGATATTGCCAAGAGCAGGAGACTGAACCAGATAAACTTGGTCAGGATCCTCGCCCTTTTCCTCCTGAGGGCAGGGAATTGGCAGGCCTGTCCTTTACTGGCTGAGGGTCTAGAAGAAGCTGGATTCTCCAGGGCCAGGATCTGGAGCCAGAGATCCTCATTCCAGACAGTGGGGAGATGCTGGGGACGGAGGCAGGGTGGGTAGCCAAGGTGTCTAGGAAGGCCCCTGAACCTGGGGGAAGTGAGCAAAATGAGGGGAGAGTCCAAGTTAAGAGATGCAATCACAGGTTTGGAAAGCAGTTTGAGTCAGTGGTGGCACGAGTTTTGGAGTTCAGATCCATATGTCACTGCTTACTAGCTGTGTGAACCTGAGCAAGGAACTCAACCTCTGTGAGCCTCGGTTTCCTCATCTGTACAATGGAAGGTGGATAGAACCTACCTCGCAGGGTTGTTGTGAGGATTAAATGAGCTTGGGTGCCTGGCATTTAGACAGCCATGCTTATTATAGTTATTATTTATAAGGGAGGAGACGAATCCAAGTAAAGGCAGGATGCAATGGGGAGAAGGGAATGGGGCTTGAAGGTCTGTCTCAAACACCAGCTACTAGTGGAGGGCCACACTTCCAGATGACTAGGGAAGAGGTGTCTGAATGAGTCAGCTTGGCTTAAAAGGCAGGAAAAAACCTACAAGGACCCTTTCATTGATAAAACCCCAGGATACTAGAGGGACCCCAAGCAATTTTCATGAGTAACGACTGGGGTTCTCCATGCCCCAGTTTATCCCCATCGCATGCAGAAATGCATGGCACTGGAGAGCTGTGTGTCCACCTTGCCAGGACTCAGTCTCCCTTTGGCAACTGCCACGGCCCCTAGACCCACTAAGCTGTAGCCATGACTCCGCTGCAGACCCTGAGCCAGTCCTGACCAGTGCTGAGTCATACACAGTGAGCCCCACACAGATAGGGAGGGCATCTTCTTCATCTCTTGATCTCTAGTTCCTGGCACACAACGGGTGTCTAATAAGTGGGTGCCAAGTAAACAGATGCTCGAGCTATGTGTGGAAATAGGCATGGCACCAGGCCAGCCCAGTCCAGGGCTTATGTCACTGGGGAGGCCTGTGAGGATGGGGGGACAGCCCACCCTTCCCAGCTGTGCCCACAGAACCCCAAGAGGCCTACTGGCAGCAGGCAGTTCTCCCAGCAGATGGCACTGGCCTCTTTATTTCCCCAAATGGTTTGGAGCACCAGCATGGCCACCCACCAAACATACTATACATCAGATGCCTAATGGTGCGTTTTAGAACATAAGTGGTAGCCACCAAATGGAACCCGGGAAGGGAATTATTGCCAGATGCACAGCAGGGAGGGAAAAAAAATTGAGAAACACATCAGAGGAAATGGGGCCAGATGCAATCGTCCTGAGATAGGAGAAACCATCTCCCAAGCACCTATGGGCCAGAGGAGTGTATTTCATTTAAAACTGGCGCCTTTATGGAGAGCTGGTGTGGGTGCTGGGTCCTTTGTCCATCAGCAATGCCCTGCCTGGGCCTGCCCGGCCTGGCCCTGCCCACAGCATTCCAAATGTTCTGTGAGCTCCTCCTGGCCACTTTCTCAGGTTTTCACTCAACTAATATTTTTGCACACCTACTGTGTGGCATGAGGTTATGCACTATAGCATTTAAACTCACGGGTTCAGAGTCAAAATGCCTGGGTTCAAACGCTGCTTCTGCCCCGACCAAGGGACTAAATTAACTTCTCTTGCCTCAGTTCTTTCTTGTAATACCCTCCGCCTTACAAGGCGGTCATGAGGTTAAAGGAGACAGTATGGGGAAAGTGTTTAGGGAGTGGGCTTTGCGCTGTGGCTGGAGGGAGGAGGAAGATTTCAGGACACCCAAAGCGGGGAAGGGCAGAGGGAACAGCACGAGCAGAGACACAGAGCGTGAGTGGATGTGCATGTGTGCAGTGCTCTGGGAGCAGTGAGTGTGCTGATGGGATTGGAGGGGAAGCGGTGGGGGAAGGAAGTAGCGGATGACATGGGAAACACTGGTTGGACCAGATTGTGATGACCTCGATGCTGGGTTAAGACCGAGCATCGTTGAGACAGCTACCATAGTTACATATTTCATCCTCATGGCGGTCTTACATGTTATTATGCCCATTTAAGGGATGGGAAAGTTGGACTCTGAGAGGTTACAAGACATTCTCCCACAAGCAAATTATCATTCCAAACTCAGCCATTTAAGCACTGAAGTATCCAAACTCAGGATCCAAACTCAGATTTGTCCACTCTAAGTCCACGTCCCTAAAATACAACATTGCTGCCCTGAGGCAGTTCAGGAAACAAAGAGGGACTTTGGGAAACACAAAGGTGGGGTAAGGTGGATATTGATCTTCTGGGAGAGGCATTGGAATAAAGATGAAGAACTGTCCCTGGCCCCTTTCGCTATCACCAAAAAGAAAAAAAAAAAAAAGAAGGACAAAGAAGCCGACATTAAGAGGAGAAGGATAAAAGTGCAGAGAAAAATCAATGAAAGGACTATGACAAGGCTCGGGGGTGGGGGGTTGAGGGGAAGAGGCTGGAAAAGGAATTGAACTCTTTATCTACAATTGTAGAGTCACGGAATTCTCGGAATATCTCAGCTCATTTGATGGAAGAGGGAAATGAGTGCAGAGAGAGGAGCCCCAACTTCTGTTTCTGTGTTTGATTGACTGAGGCACGCATTCATTCGTGCATTCAACATCTAAGCTCCTCTCTTCCCAGCACTGAGCATCATGGGGTTGCCAAAGACAGAAGGAGAGGGAACGTAAATAGAGCACATAACGTGTTAGGTGCCAACGTGCAATATCTCCTTTATTTCTCTGAGCAACTCATGTGGAAGGTGTTATGACCCCCATTTTACATATAGGAAAGCTGAGCTCCGAAAGGTTCAGTCAGTCATCCAAGGTCAAGTGGGATAAACATCCAGGTCAGTACAATACCTATGCTTTTTTTCTGCTGGTGCACTCCACTTCCCTATGATCATTCCCGCCCTCGAAAGCCTAACCACCAGGGCAACCATAATCTTTACTGACCCAAGAAGACAGCTTTGAGGGTGAAATTATGGGCACTCTCAGTAATTACGCCAGGACAACAGTCATAACCTAGCCTGTCCCAGGCAAACTGGGATGTAGTGCCACCCTACACTAAAGGCAAGTTGTTTATATTTGCACGCAGCTTTCAGGTTTTTCAAAGTATGTTCCCACTTCAGTCATGACTCATTTATATGGTACAGTGAGAAAGTTTCCCAGGTATCTGAAGTTCATCCTTTTAAACACTGACATTTTAAGAATCTGAATGATTCTGGATGGTAAAACTTTAAAATGCAGCCAGCTTCCCTGCCTGAGTACAGGTACCTCACCCCCGTTGTACCTGGGCGGGCCTTGCTCATCCTTCCCATTGGGAAGAGCTCTAGCGGCCTCCAGGACTTGGCAGAGCTCTGGAAAAGGGCTTTTGGTGAATTCCTGCCCCAGCAGAGCGACAGGCGCCCTTTCTCTACAAAACCCTTGGATTCTCAGACACGAATAGCTCTGTACTGAGTCTTCTGTGGCCAGCTTCTTCAGAGAAACTCAAACCCAGCATCGACCAAGTCAGAGACTTAGAATAGCAGAGAAATGCCATCTCATGGAAGATAAGAAGGCCCTGGTGGTGAGAGAAAATCTTTGGCCTCAATGAGTTCAAACTCTTCATGTTGCAGATGAAAAGACTGTGACTCCAAGAACACAGGCGCTTTGCCCAGATTCATACTGCTGATTAGTGGCAAAAGTGGGATAAGAATCCAGGTTTCCTAATCTCCAGGCTGGAGGTCATTCCTCTGCGCCCCGCTGCCCCCATGAGCATCCTCATCTCCCCTCCACTCCGGCACATGGGACAGGTGCTGGACATGCTCCACTCTCCCACCCCCTAAACCTTCGCATCTGCACATTCTTTCTAGCAGTTCCCTGCTTGGCAAACTCTTTCCCTTCTTCCAGAGGAAGTGGAAGCATCTCATTTGGGCAGCTTTATCTGAATCATTGTGCCTTTCTGAACCTTGTTCATGGGTTAATTCTTGGTATCTATTACATTGTGGAATTTGTGTCTGCCTCTCCATTTGATTTCAGGCTTTCAGAGGGCAAAGATTTGTTCTTGTTCATCTCTGTATCCCTGCTCCCCACATAGGACCTGGTATAGAGCAAGTTTTCAATCCACGTTATTGCATTAAAGTTAAATGCCCTTGGGGAGAAGGGAGTTATGACAAGAAAGACAATGAGAAGGGGCAAAAGATGGAAGCCAGGCAGGGGACAGGCACCGATGGCTGACTTCTGCATGTCACCATGGGGCCAAGGGTGGTTCTGTGTGCAGAAGTGGTTTAGAACAAGCCTGAGGGTGTGGGGAGAGAGCAGAGGGTCTGGCAGCCCCAGAGACTGCTCCACCCTGCATCTGCCTGTTGGAGTCAGTCTCTGGAAAAGTACCAGTGAATTAAAGCCCAATAAAAAGTCAATTAAATCCAAACTCATTTATGCCTTAAGCTTCCCAAAGCCAGTGAGCCAGAATGCAAGCTGGGCTGATATTTCTCCATTTCCCTTCATGTCTACTTTGGTCTCCAGTGAAGCAGCTGTGACACATTTTATTTCAACTATAAATGGGACAGATAGACTGACAGCTAAGTGATGGTTGCTGGGAGCTCTCTGAATCCCACCCAAGCGATTCATGTCAGTGGGCATGAGGTCCATTTCTTGACCTTGGCTCCAGATGGGTCAGTGAGGATCTGTGTGCATTCATGTGTTCCCACATGCATGTGTGTTTGCATACATGTATTGGCTGTGTGTGTACTGTTGTTTGCTACACAGATAAGTACAATTAGCACATTTGTGAGTTGATGCATCCCTTTATTCTACACTTATTTATTGAGCACCTACTCTTTGATAGATACTGCACTTGCCTTTGGGGTTCTCGTGGTAAAAGTGATAGTCTCAGACTCTACTCTTGTGGGTTATATAGCTGAGAGGATGAAATGAGTAATTTCATGGAGAAAGAAATAAGATGGAGAATGAAATAAGTAATAACGATAAAGTGTATTGAATGTTATATGGATGCTGGTATGTACATGTGTGCTTAAATACCTGAGTGCATGCTTGCTTGGCCATCTGTGTACATGTGTGCATGAATAAAGTGGTGCGTGTGTTGTTGTTGTGTGTAGGTTAAGTCTCTAGCCGACCCAGTTCTTAGAAAATATCCCTTGAAAATGATTGCAGATCCGTGATAGCTAATGGGAGGTAATTGTGTGTGTGTGTGTGTGTGTGTGTGTGTGTGTGTGTAAAAAATAAGGAGAGAGAATTAAAACTGTCAGGGGCAGCTGAATCAGAACAAGGGACAAAACACGTACAGAATATGCACACCCATGGCCTCTCTACTTTCCTGCCATTTCCTCTCATGTTCATACAGCCACTGCTCACCCACAAGAAGCCTTGGGTGGCCTGTTGCTGACTCTCAGTGCTGGGGAGATGGAGAAACCCTGGACTAGAATGACAGGGACATGGATTCTGTTCTCAGTCCTGCCGCTCACTAGGAAATCCACCGCAAAGGGGGTGTGGAGTTAGGAGTCCTGAATCCGCCACTTACTGGCTGTATGGCCTTGGGCATGTCTCTTAGTCTCTCGGAGTCTCAGTTTCGTCATCTGTAGAGTGAGTGTAATAACACTGCCTCTGAATCTACCATCATAGGATAGCCACAACAATCTATCAGTCCTACAGCATCCATGCAAAAGTAGGATGTGGCTAACACTACTAACAGTTTTTGTTCCTACCATGGGTGAGTCACTGCTCACTGGGCCTTTCTAAAGCAAGACTCCAGTCATGCCTGACTATCTGCATGGCATTTTCCAAAGTATTTAACCAGAAAACACTATTTCTATGAGATGCTTAAAGGGGGAGGGGGAAAGAAAACTCTAACCAATAGGTTAGAAAATGCTGGGCTAAACAGTTAAACATGTTTGCTTTTCTTGCAGGACTTTTCAGAGCCTTTAGTATGCCAATATGCTTTGTGAATCTCCTAGAGGGGAAGATTATACATCATCTGTCTTAGGCTGGGTCCCTTCAGAGGCGAGTGGTATTTTTGGGAGCGACTCCAGGAAACCCTAGTAGGGGGGTACAGAGGTGAGGCAGGGAAGGGAAAGTAACCAGTATTAAGTGCACTGGAGCTAGTTCCTGCTGTGGTGACTGGGGCTTAAGCCTCGGGGACCTCTGAAAGATGATGGAACACACACCACTCCAGGGTTGTCACACTGGAGAGGGGAGGAAGCCGACCATTCATCTACTCACATCTATTTCTCATTGGCTGAGAGCTGCTCTTAATACCGTAGAACTTGCCACATGCTTTATGCTTAGGCCTAGGATGTTCCTATGCCCAGAAAATGCTTTCGGGCAGAAAGTCACAGGTGTTTGCAAAAAGTCCTGACAACATAAAAGGGTAGTATGGAGGCCATACAGCTAGAACACTGACAGCATCTGCCACAAGTTCCTTACCTGGCTAGACTTACAGGTCCATGTTTGGATCCATGACTACTATATGAGATCATGGTTCCACAGACCTCTCTTTGAGTAGTGGACATGATAATGCACAAAACCCCTCCACAGATTGGCCCTAATCTATTTTTCCAATCTTATCCATTTCTACTTTCTTTTAGCCTAAAAGACAGGCTATATGAATTACTCTGTGTGTGTGTGTGTGTGTGTGTGTGTGTGTGTGTGTGGGGCGGGGGGCAGGGAGGGGAAGGGGCGAGTGTGGAGTTGGACTAGGTGAATACAAACATCTCTCCGAACTCAGACTTTCCTGGGACATTTAGAACTTTTATGTACATATATTTGCTTGATATACCTCATGGAATAGGGCCTGGGACTCACTATAGAGCAGAGGTGCTAAGCAATGCAGGGGACAGAAGGTCCTAGAAGGTGGTTAGCCAAGGTATCAGACACCAAGAAGGCCAGAATTCTTATTGAGAGAAACCAAGATTGAGGCTAATGAGCATCAGTGGGGAACAATGGCTGGGTCGAGGCAGGCCAGAATATGCTGGAATGCCCTTTCTAGGAGGCAGTAGCTCAGGGACTGCCTCAGTGTATGTAAGGGAACCACAAAGAGAATGTTGGAGTGAGAGGCCCAGAGCTCTGGGGGTCATCTAACCCCAAACACTTATTTTAAATGTAATGAAAATTGAGGAGTAGAGGGGTAAAGGGACATCCCCAACGTCATCCAGCAATTTAAGAGCACAGCTTGATCAGACCACATGTTTCATGCTCACGAGTGAGCCCTTCATTTTGGATTCCGCTACTAATAGGGTTCCTTCTTGCTAAGAATTTGACCATTGCTCCTGTGTTCCCCAATGAGAAAAAACCCCACACGATTTCCCTTTGCTCAAACCTCTTCCTGCCCTCCCCGTCAGCCTGGGCCACGGAAGCGCACTCACTTCTCCACCTTTCATCTCACCCCATGTATTCCTCTGCGGGCTCCCTGCCACCTCAGGTAGTAAGAACATTTGCGATTTTAGACATGTCAGCAAGTTTTGGCAGGAGCGTGCGGGAGCGCGAATGCTAATGCCTCCATCTGGGATTATATTGAGACACTATCCTGACCTTACATTTTAAAAATTGCATATTTTAATTGGTGCCTCTTCCATCTCCAAGTCCAGGATTGTATAGTATTTAGTAAGTGGGATGGTGGAGGATGTTGGAGCGATGCCTTCAGGTTGAAAGAAGTACTGACCTGGGAGTCGGAAGTCACAGGGTCTGGTCGCCAGTTGTGTGACCTTGGGCAGGTGACTTCTCATGTCTGGGCCTCACTTTCCTCGTGTGGAAAGTGAGGAAGTGAGGAAGTAGGGCTTTACAATCCCTGAGGCTCCTTCCAGCTCTAACCTTCCATGACTTGCTTTTTTCCTATCATCTTTGCCCTTGATGCCAAAGCCACCAGCAATGTCATCTCTCTACTGACTTGGGGACTAATTTTATGCTTGGAGCTCACTTTTCTTGCCTACTTGGTAGCTACATGGGTCTAACTCCTTTCCCATTGGAGTTAAATGTGGAAAAGTTGAAGCTGTTTCAAGTCTTTTCTCCAAGTCTATCTTTTTCCCCCCTGATGCCCAAAACAAGGTTTCTCAGAAAATCTTTTGGTCCATTCTGTCCTTGATTCTATGGCCATTTGGTTGCTACATATCATCCTCTTTTTGCTCACGCAATAATTGATGACTATTGGGAGCAACACTGTTTTGGGCGCAGGCCTCCCACCTCCCTTTCCTTGATGTCGTCTCCCTTCCCTGCAGTGACTGCCCATCTCTCACCTGGGCCACTTACTGGAATCCCCCTGGCCCCCAACCCTGCTCCCTTCTGGCTGGTCATGAACGCTGTTGCCAAAGCATGCTTCATTCCCTGCAGCAGCCTGTCCCTTTGTGCAAACCCCGCAGACTGGTCCCTGGTCTCAACGACTCACCCCCAAACACCTTCATCATGGGCCGTGACTTGGTCTCCCTAGAGAGATAGGACCGCATCCTTGAATAAGTGTAAACTTGGAGGCAGGAAGACATGAGCATTGGCCCTGGCCTTACCACTGCCTGTTGTGTTCTTATGTCATCTCTTTGCTTTACAGAGACTCAGTTCTCCTATGTGTAAAATGCGGCTGATAGGTCTTGTCCCGCCTACCTGCCAGGTGGTAGCTAGGATCATATGAGATCATATGTGTTTATAAAGGATACCACACTGTACTTAGGAGAAGGGTTATTTCGGGGTTTCTCCAAATGTCTTCTGAAGGCCGGCTGCATCAGGACTGACTAAAATGATAATAAAATGCATTTCCTAGGACTGGCGCAGAGTTACCGAGCAGACTTTCTGGCGGTAAAGCCCAGTAATCTTCGTTTTAAATAAACCTCTCCTGTGATTCTTATGAGCTCTGATGTTTAAGGATCACTGGCTTATTTTTATTATATCCAACTCCCCAGTTTGCACAGTCAACTCTCCCTTTAGCTACTTGGGCCAACTAAGCCTGCTCTGTGGGGTTGCTAAGTGCCTCATGTCTGAGCAGCTTCCTTTCCACTCCCCACAACTCCAGGATTTTTTTTGAGTATGCCTAAGAGGCATCGCGGTACAGTGGAAAAAGCAGGAGCTTAGGAATCACATCAGTATTTGAATCTCAGGTCTGCTACCAATTATTTAAGTGACTTCAGATAAATTACCTGTCTGTGTCTTCATTGTTCTCCTCTCTATAATGAGGATGACAGCAGTTATCTCAGGGTTGTAGTTGAGATTACAGGAAATAGGCTAATATATGAAAAGTAGCAGCCACATTGAATAGGCTCACAAAAACCTAGTTCCCTCCCGCTCAGGGGGTCAGAGACCTGCCTTGGTTTGTTTAAGGTGGCTGTCACTTCACATGGCATATTTGGACCCATGGAAGACCTGATTCTGAAAACTTGACAGTAGCTGCAAGACTTTTGCTGAATTCTCCAGAGCCCAAGCTTGTCCTGAGTGAGACCTATTGCTCTCTGTTCAGGACTATTAAAGTTTAATTAGCAACTCTGCAAGACATGCATTATTAAAATCCTGCTGGATTGGCTGTTAAACCCAGCCAGGGCTGCCCCTAGTAAACGGGGCTCCCCTGGGGCATGTGCCAGGCCAAGAGGCAGAGCCAGAAGGTGCTGTGACAGGGTGAGGGAGGCCTTCACTCTGAATAGAGGCTGCAAAGTTTGAGAAGATCAACATAGTGGCTTCCTGCAGAGCTCTATGGTCATAGATACCTGTGCTAGCTTGGCAATGGCTCTGAGTTGCATCTTTTCATATTCAAAGAAAGACAGCCACCTGTATTGCTCATTGGACTGGACACTCTCCCTGGACAGGCTTTGCCTCTCTTATCAGACTGAGATTCTCTAGGGCAGAACTGTGCCTCTTCCAACAGAATGGTGCTCCCATTAGGGAAGAACCGTGCTCTCTCTATCAAACTAGAAAGTTTCCTGGGCAAGGTTATATCTCCAGCATCAGATTGAGGGCTCCTTCCCCAAAGATGAGGGCTGCTTGCTGGCCTTTATCCCAAAGGCTCTATAGAATGCCCTCTTTATCCCATATCTGAAACTCCTGTTGCCCTGAGGTCTCTGCCCTTTGCTTTGTAAGCAGTAAAAGCAGAAGGCAACTAGATTTCTAGCACAGGTTGTTGGTTTTTAAGTAGAGATAGTTAAAATAATTTATATTTTGCTCAGGGGGAAAACTAGAGAGAGGAAAGAGAGATAGGTTTTCCTGGCAAGAAGAAGCAGCATAAAATGTCCTGCTAAATGTTTACTCAGCAGCCTCCAGTCCTTCAAGTGTGGAGTAAACACTGTGATTTAAGCTGAACTCTGGGAATGGGTTAGTGCTAGAACTGTGATTGTAGATTTGATCCAAAGACTTTGGGGCTGGAGTTAGGCTTCCCAGAAGACGAAGGAGACAGATGAGAGAGCTGGTTCCCAGGTCAGAAGAAGAGGCACTGGAGAAATGGTGGTATCTGCAAGCTGATACAAACACCATTACTTGGGCTTTAACTTTTGTTCACTAATTTATATTCTGAGCTCTAAGGCAAGAGCTGGACTAGGAGGTAAGGACCAGCTACTAACTACCTGTGTTACCATGGTTAATCCCTCACTCTCACTAAGCCTCTTTAATGACCTTGAGATCCTCCGAAGCCCTAATATTCCAGAATCTCCATTCTAAGTCTTTCTGTTAAGTACCCTCTTAGCTTCCTGAGTTTTTTCTTAAGACGATCTGTATTACACAGGGTATCCATGAAGCCTGGAAACATAGGTGACTATACATAATGTCAACAAGGACATCTTCAATTTGCTAAAAAAATAAGACTCTATGTTTCCAGATCATATTGGTATATATGTGTGTAAGATGATTTGATAAATATTTGTCTCCTCCATTGGACTATAAACCCCATGAGGACAAAGACCGGGAGTTTATTCATTGCTGCCTCTTCAATAGTCTATTCAGTGCTTGGCACATACTGAGAGCTCAAGAAACATTAATTAATGAATAAGTGAATGGTAAGGCTCATCTTGCAAATGAGGATGTCAATGAAATAAAATGAAGACTCAAAAAGTGGGCTTTGAGAGGACATGCTCAGGTGTTTGAGACACTTAGCTCATTAGCTGGGCCCTCCATGGTGGCTAGAGGTAGAATTTCCACCAAGAAGATTGAGTTGTGATAAAGAAGACACAGATAGAAAGCTAAGAGACAGCATGCAGAGATGAATCCACTCTTATCATTCAGCTTCTTCTGAACATTTTAAAATTATTTCTTTGTCTTCAAAAGATAGCCATATCTTTTGATAAAGGAGAATTTGCCCAGAGAATTTGGACTCAGGACAGATCAATACATGTCCAGCCCGGAGTCCTCAAAGATATAGAGCAGGCTGTCTCTCTGGATAGGACAGAGAGAGCAAGAGAGGCTGGTACTGGGTCTTGGAGCCCTCTTGGGCTCTTTGGACATGTTGCTCCTCTTGCCTGGAGTGCCCAGCTCCTTGTGAGTCCACTTGGCCCCATCTTTCAAGACTCAGTTCAATGACCACACCCTCTACTCAGGTAGAATTGTCCATTTCCTCTTTCGGGTATCACTGGAAAAATAGATGTTATTTTATTATGCATCTTAATGTACTAGCAATAAACCGTTAATTCTGTATTTATCAATGTCCCCAGATTTGGTGACCATCTGGATGTGTCTCCTGTAGGTGGTAAGCTCTTTGAACTGTTGTGCCCAGATTAAGATGTCTGGCTCCTCTCACACTAAGCATGCATGCCACTGTCCATGGTCCTGTGTCTTCCTGAACCTTGGTGTGTAGGTGCTTCCCCTTCCTCTTCCACATGTAAATTAACAAGCTCAATAAGGACTCGGTGAGAGCTGAGAGAAGAATGCATGCTGTCTAGTGGGAAGAGGAAGCGATTAGTCGTACCTATTCCGTGTGACACCAAGGCCTGCCAGCATGATACCTGGTGGCAGCGACTGAGATAGCAGTGTAGGGGGGTTGCTTAGACCTCTGAGCCTTTCCTAGTTCATGTATGCTGGCTAGTCAGGTAAAGCTTTTCTTTGAAATGTAGATAGACAATATTTAGAGATAGCTACAGTTTGCACTAGTGATGTGCTAAGGTCTCTTGTGTTCTATGCGAGCATGAGTTGTCTATTTGAATAGTATTAACCTCATGATGAAAACTGGTTACTATACCCTTTAAAACATTTAAGATACAATATTAAAATATAATTTGTAGAAAACTTACTATGTTCCAGGCACCATGAAGGTTGTTTTTACTTTTCATATATTCTCCCTACTCCTCCAAATAACCCATTATTCCATTTTTTGGAAGAACAGAAAATGGTCACAGTGGTCAAACAACCTGCCCAAGGTCACAGAGCCAGTTAAAAGCTGAATTAATTCCAGATTTTTGGCTCTTCAGACTCTGTGTCTGATTACTAGTCTTTACTACCTAATCTTTTACCAATTGCCTAGCAACAGAGAAAATAGTTTCCATAGCAACAGTAGTAAAATCAGTGCTGGTATTTGTATAATCTGATTTTTTAAAAAACCCATATAAACTCTAAGCTGTATTCCACATCTGGGGATATATATAAAGGAAAGAATTCTAACTATGGAAAAATTTATGCATAAAAAAATCTCAAAAAAATAGCTATGAGAAATGTCCAATAAGAAATGCAGTATGGTGATGCTGTTCAGTGCAATGCACATGGTCCATTGTAATATGGTGCCACTGGTTGTCACCCCTCTCTGTTTCAAGGAACTGCTCCAATTTTCTGGGACTACTCCTGCATGGAAGTCGTTTATGTGACCTTATTCTCTTAATCAAGGTGGTTGGTGCAAGGTGGGCACCTGACCTAAGCTGAACCAATCAGTTCCTTCCCTGAAATTTATTAGAATGGGTTTGAAGAGAGCTCAGTTTTTCTTTGGGAACATGTATTGTAACATCAGGACTGTATTTTAACATATTGATTGGAAGAAAGAGGACCTTAGCACATCACTAGGGCCAACTGTAGCTATCTCTTGTGGCCTGAGTCACATCAGACTGTTCATTATCATCCTTTTAGCACCTGCTGGGCAGCACCACCCAACTAGATTCCACGGTCCTGCTTCTGTGGACCAAGGGGTGAAGAGAGGGTGAAAGAGAGAAGAGAAGAAAGATAGTCGTGGAGAAGAGATGCATGGGGAGGAGGGAGAAGGAAGAGGAGAAAACGAAGGAGGAGGAAGAGGAGGAAGAAAGAGGACGAAGGAAGAAAAAGGAAGAAGAAGGAAGAAGGAGGAGGAGGGGGTGGTGGTTTGAGAGAAGCAAAGGCACAGGTGGAGGCCTGCCCACATTTCATGTGGCACTCCAGACCCTGGTTCTGACTCTTCCAAGAGCTCAACTGCACTTGAACTCTGCAAGATACCCTAGCATTCTTCCAATAAACTCTTCCCATTGCCCAAGTCAGGTAGAACTGGCTTTCTGCTATGTGAAACCAAGAGAATCCTAATTTAGACACAGGGGTTTAATAATCGCTGTTCTGAGGAAGAAAATGTGAGACTGCAGAGGCGAATAATGTGTAGTTTCAAGGGGGAAAAGGTCTAGACCAACAAGAAGTCCGGAAGAAGAACTAGACAGATTAAACCACTGGAGAAGGTGTGCTCTGACCCCAAGCTCATGAAACCTGGGAAGGTGGGCTACCCCGCTAATGGGCATATATATGGGCATAAAATGGCCTTAGGTCATGTGCCTAGACTTTTATCCTTCCAGAAAATTTACTCCCCCTGAAGATACTGCAGAAAAACTTGACAAGTATAGGATAAATGTGATCAGAGGCATTGCTCCTTCATTTTCATTCACTTGGAAGCTTCCAGAGAACCCAAGTTGTCTCCTACTCAGCTCTGTGTTCCCAGGGCTAGTACAGAGCCTGGTACAGAGCAGGTGCCATCAAGTCAGTGCTTGTTCACTCATGGGAGGCAGACTGGGGGGGTGGTGCATTTCAGTTACCTTCTAACTTGGTATATGCAGTTGGTTTCCTAGCTCTAAACCCGCCCTCTCTTCTCTGATACTGGGGCTAGAACACTGCAAGCTATATTCCCTACACCCCCCTTGCCAGAAGATTGACAGATCTGTGTGGCCCTGTAGGAGACTGGAGGCAAGAGAATGGAGAAGGGACTGCCTACCAGCTTTCAGCTCAGCATCCCTTAGGAATCAGAAGATATCGATGTCCCTAGCCTCCAGCTTTTTTCGTCACTCACAGTACCAGTGTAGTGACAGCTACTCCAAGTACGTCGTCCCCTGGGCTGCCATCCCCTCTTGTGGCCTGAGTCACATCAGACTGTTCATTATCATCCTGTTAGCGCCTGCTGGGCAGCACCACCCAACTAGATTCTAGCAATTCTTATTTCTTCCCTTTTCTTAGCATTCATAGCAGGTCGCAACTGCTTCTTGTAGTTATTAATCTCTGGGTTCCCTTAGCACCCCACATTTCTCCCTCAGCCTTCCAACACACGTATTACAAATTTCCCAGATCGAATGGCCTCTGTTTGAAATCCCTTGTCTATTTCTGTGTTCTTGACAACATGTGACTTATTTAACTTTTTGAATCTCAATTTCTTCATTTATAAAAACAGACTAATAATCCTTAACCTATAAAGATGTTGGAAGGATTTCATGAAATAATTACAGTAAAATGCCTGGTACAGTAAAATGCTGGTTACTCCTTTCACTCTGTGACTGAAACAGTCGACCCATGTATGCAAGCTTTCTGTTCTTGGTGATTTGCTGAGAGAACTGGTATCCAGCAAGTTTTCCCTGAGTGGTTAGAAGCCATGCCCAGTGGAACCCTTGTACCTTTCTGCCACAGCCCACCTGGAGGCATGGCCAGCTTGGATTCATCTGCAGGTAGAGGCAAAAGTGCTTTCAAAATCTTTCCTTTTCTTAGTATCCCCTATTTTAGTTACTTGAGCAGATTCTAATTTGGTCTCAAAATATCCTTTTATGGTCCCAGGCAAGTGCTGTATGTCATGACATATCTGGGTATAGGGAGCTCACATTTCCATCCTGCTTCCTCAGAGTCAAATGATAAATCCCTGGAGGTCACCTGAGTGAGGAAAGAGGAAATCCTACCCTCCATTTGACAGCTGAATGACTGACTGACTGACTGAATGAATGAACACCTCTGGGTGCTGGGCTTTGCGTTTGGGACTTTAAAAGCATTATTCAATCCTCGTGACAACCCACAAAGTGGGAGGGATTATATTCATATTACAGATGAGGAACTTGACACTTAGAAGAGTAAGGTAAGGGGCCCACGTCCTATAACCCAGGTGGCAGAGCTAAGGTTTGAAGCCCTACCTGGCTGGCTGCAGGTCTGCCAGATGGAAGGTGAGATCTGCTCTCTGGGTCCTCTCTGTGGACACCTGACTCAGCAGCCCATGATCAAAACCTGGGAAACAGGAGGGCTCTGGAATCTGAATATGTGACATTCAGATCACATTTCTCAGACAACCGAGCTCCTAGCTGGCTCAGAGCCAAACAGGGGGAACTAGGCTAAAATAAGAATGTTCCATGAAGGTTAGGCAGACAAAGGATGCTGTGCCTAGCCCATTCCTCCAGAGCTGGGAGAAGACTGTGCCAGCAGAAGACTGCATACCACTTGTGTCCTTACCCACTGGACCTCGGCTTCTAGCTGGCTGGGTTCTCAAGAGCAGCCTCAGTCTAGGCTGGAAGGAAGGAAGAGGGAGGAAGCATTTGGAAGGACTTAGATGTCTACACGATAAATGCCAGAGGCCAGAGGCTATCTATTTGGGAGCTCTGGTGACTTCAGTCACTCTCAGGGGAAAATAAGCCCACAGCAAACCAAACCTGGGGGATCCTCCCATGTTGATATCAACTGACAGGTCCAGCCGAGTCCTATTTTTCTCTGCTGCTGTATTTGTTTTGATCCTTGCTGTCTCTCAAAGAACTCTACTTCCCACTCTGAAAATGCGCTTGCTTATTTTTATCCCACATTGAAAGTAAGAGTTTGATAACATCTTGAGTACAGCTAAGGTTAGGTTAACTGGATAATATTACAGAGAGGTGGTAAATGGGAGGAGTGTTATTTCTATCATTGTAGAGAATTTGAGGAAATTTAAAAATTTTAGAATATATAAAGTGAATAGTAAAAATTACAAAACAACAACAACAACAACAACAAAACCAAGCAGATTAAAATGCAAGTGAGGAGAGAAGCTAGTTGAAGCAAACGTTGGAGATGAGTTTGTAACTGCATGTGAACTGTGAATTCAGATCAGAATTTCCTGATAGCCACGTCCAAAAAGAGAAACGATTTCTATTTTTGATAAAAGACACTGTGCATACAGGTTCAGCTGGTGTTTAAATCTAGAAGGACAGGTGGGCTGACGATATCTTACTGAATAGAAGCAATTGCAAATTTGATAACACTAATATACACCTTTGCTTGGGCCAGAGGAAGTGTTGTGTCCTCTGACAAATTTCAACTCACTGTCATTGTTTTTTACATTTAATAAGACACAGCAGGATTGTCTTAAAGAAATCGTGGAGTACCGGCACAGAGGGAGCAAAGACATCTTTATGTTATTTCCACATAGGTTTTAATTGAGGAAGGAGCTGCTAATGATTTTTCTAGTGAGCAAAAATGACCCCACACTACAGTCAAATCTAGGGCCAGTGCCAACTTGACTCAGCTGGCGTGCAGGGGAAGGAAGGCGACTCATGTCTATTGAGCACGGTGCATTCATCATCACTTTTAAATGCTCTCTATAAGACTGTGGACCCGAGTCCAGTTCTGACTCAGAGGTGTCCCTCTCCCAGGCGGAGCTACCTACTTTGGGCACCGATTTTCATCACAGAATGAAGAACCAGGATATTTAGCTCTGTGTGTTCACTTGGAACCCTGCGACGTCCAAGTTGAGCAAACTTTGGGGGTTAAGGAGCCTCTTTCCCTCTACTGAATGGATGGGAAACTGAGGCCTGGAGAGAGGCAGAGACGAGACTAGAATTAGGCCTCCCACTTATGTCAACAAGAAAGCCAAGCAAAAGTGAAACATGAAATAATAGTAACAATTACCTGTCAGTGTACAGTATATCCATAGTTTATAAGGTGCTTTCATACTGCTGTGCCATTCCAATTGCCCCACAGCCCTATGAGGTTGCCAGGATGATAATCAGACCTTACGTTTGTAGAGAATGTTATAACGTGCAAAGAACCATTGACACATGTCATGTATTCCCTATGTAGCCCAGGGCAAAGGTTATTAGACTCTTTCCACAGGTGATTAAATTGGGGTTCAGAAAAAAGAAGTGAATTGTCCAAGGTCACCAGGACTTAAATCACACCTGTCTTCATCTTTAGATCTTGTTCAATCTAACCTTGCTACTCTCCACGTACATATTGGGATGAACTAAAAGAAGGGCATGTAAATACCAATACTCCATTTACAAAGTGCAGACTGATTAAATCTAGAGTCTGAGGTCAAACTGCTTGGATTCGAACTCCAGTTCTGCCACTTCCAGGGCTCTGCCACTTAACCTTACTGTGCCTCAGTTTTCTTATCTGTAAAATGGAGATAATAATCGTACCTTCCTTAGTGCTTTATGGTGGGAATTAAACAGCCAACTCAGAAAGCATTCAGAGCAATGTCCTGCTCAGCCCTCAGTAAATACTAAAAGTATTTTTATCCTAAAAGTAATAATAAAAATTTAAAAGTTGACATATCTTTCTTGATATATAGCTTCACACTGGCATTTTGTTTTGTAGAAAATGAAAAATATAGAAACATAAAGAAGAAAACAAAAGTCACTATAACCCTAAGCACGCTTTGATATTTCCAGACATCTTTTCTAAACATGTATAGAACTACATACATCGACAGTTTTAATCCTGCCTTTTAAATTTAGCTTTATATTACATGAGCATCTCCTTATGCTATTAACTAGTTTTTAAAAATATAACTTTTAGTCATATAAAATTATGTCATTCTATACATGAATCAGAATTAAGGTACCCATCATATAATGGTTGTGTGCGGTTGGCTATTCACACATTTTTGATTGAAGATGCTGTATCCAGTCTCTTGATGCCTGCTTAGAACTAACAGAGTACTTTGCACACAGTAGGAGCTTCATTAATACCTGGGTGAATGAAAACCCATGTTTTGATAGGTACCTCCAGAGAGTTTCTACCAATTTATATTCCTATATTTCCTGTGCATCTTTCTCATCCCAATCCCACCAGCATTGGGTTTAAAAAATATTTTAAAGTCTTTACCGATTTGCTAAATAAAATGTAGAATCCCATTCTTTTAATTTTTTTATTTATTTCATTAACAATGAGGTTGAAAGTTTATTCGTATATTAACTCGCTATCCGTTTTGTGTTCCTCGTCCCGTTTTCCTTTCTTTTCTTTCCATTTTACCACCTTTAGAGAGGAACCATTTTTGAAGGACTAGGCACCAGTCCAGAAGTCTTGATAAATTTCCTTTGCATATCTTCATATTTCCAGGTAATCTATGAGGTTTATCACAATGAATTGGGTGCTTGCTAATTGTTTTAAGGTAATTGTATTAATAAGTTCACGTATTCATTAATTTTGAGGAATCTCTGACAGCTCTCAGGTATTAATGAGTTTTTTTGCTCAACTTGGCAATTGTCACACAGCTTTCCTGACATTTCAGCTTCAGATTGCCATTTTGTTTTCCTGTAATTCCATGTACACATAATTAAAGTTCAATTCTGGTGTCGGAGGACCTTCATCTAAGGCATTAGCATCCAGTTAATTACTGAGAAGTGATGACAATTGAAGAAAAATGAGTTTTATTTCCTATCATGACAACAGATCCCCTCTCACGCACCTGCCCAGTACAGGTGTATATTTCTTTGACACAGATGTCCCACCTGCTGCTTAGGGAATCACAGAACATTCCAGAATTGGAGAGGTCAGGAGATTTAATCCTTTGCCTCCAGGTGAATGCCCAAATCCTCCTGGAAAGACGTTAGTTTCTTCTTGGAACGTCTTTGGAAAGCAAAGCCTCACATCTGCCTATAATCATTCATTCCATGGTCTTATCACTGGTGAGCAAGAAGTTCTTCCTTTAATCAGAGTGAAATCATTCCTGTCTTAATTTCTGCCACTTACTCATATGTGACTTTGGAAAGCCTTCTTGTTGTGGCTTTCTCATTTTTAGAATTATGGTCCTGGAGTAATGACTCTGCCAAGTCATAATTCTAAAGTCCAAAATGTAAGTTAAGTGATTCACACATGAGGCCTGCTTAATAAGCGTTGTTTCCACTTCCTGCAGTGACTTGTTTCAACAGTAGGGCTAGAAGGGAACCAGTACCCATTAAGGGTCTACCATTTACCATCATCTCATCTGGAGATTTTCTCTGTATCAAAACTCACAAAATCCTATGGAGTAGACACTATTTTTATCTTTGTTTTACAGATGAGGGAGCTGATGTTCAGAGGATATAGTTCTTGTTCAAGGTCACACAGATTTGGTGGTACACTTGCTTCTTTTGCTGCCCGGTGGAGAACTACTAGGTTGTGCTAGGCACGGAGGAATCGGTCTAGGGGAGCGGGTAGCAGGACACAGGAAAAGCTGACACTCCTGCTGCAGAGTCAAAATGTCTTCACCACACACCCAACACTGCAAAGTCATGAATGCTAAGAGCTCTGCTCTTTCAGAGGTGGACCCCATCCTTGCAGACTGAGGCACTGAAGAAGCCTTCAAGGAAGAGGCAGGTCTGAGTTTGGTCTCACAAGATGAGAGGATTCAGATAAACAGTGAAGCAAACAAGAAGAAGGAAGAAAAAAAGATGAAGGCAGAGAGGTAGGAGTGAGCAAGGAGGATTGAGTGGAACAAGAGGTTTGCACAGGGCAGTGTTAGTGCTGGAAAGGGAGGCTGGTGTACGGATCAGGAAGGATTTCCAATGTCAAGTTAAGGGGTCTGGGTTTACTTTTGAGACTTGGGTTCCCAAAGTGAGCCTCCAGCACTGATCCTGGGGAAAGCCTCGGAGGAAAGAATAGAACAGTATTCTCTTGAGGGAGAGGTGTAGACTGACTTTATTTACTGCAAGGATGGGAGTGCATACCGAGAAGGAGGATCTTGACTTAACTAATTTGGGGGTTACATGATCATAGACTAAGTAAGAAAAGTCTAGAGAACTGAGTTATTATTTTTTGAGTGCTTGCTACGATTTGTACACTCACGAACACATTCTAACCTTTGATCAGGCAGCGGAGAGATTTCTTAGATGTAATAATGATAGGTTCTAATTTTCTATTTCGACGACAGGATTGTAGGATGTACACTTTCACAATTTATGTAGTGCATGTTTTCTAGGTAATGTGGCTTGTTTCTGGATACTAATGACATGCTCCATTCCCTTCAGGGAAAGACTGCCCAGTTGCCATCTGCTGGGGGTGCTGTCAGCCAAAACCTCAGACATCAGCTCCTGTAGGAATTGCGTCAGCTGCACCTAAGATCTTGTCCTTTCCCGAGGGAGCCCACACCCAGTGACTCCCCCTTGAGGGCCACATAGGCCCAACTTAGGATGACTCTGAGGGGTCAGTTAGCTCTGAGTTCCTGTGGGTTTGACCAATGCTCTTGTTGGGTCTGTCTCACAGTTTGACATCTCCCTGCTGCCTCATCTTGCTTTTTCCCCTCTGGTCCCAAGGGTGCCCCCTAATGGACATCCTCCATACTAAGCTCAATCTCAGTCTGCTTTCCAAGGAACTAGAGTGACCGGGCATTCCAGTTTGCCCAAAATGTGGGACTCACAGTGCTAAAACCAAGACAACAGAGGATAGAGGGGAGGGAGACTAGGGGAGGTAGATGGGGAAAAATAATTAATTTAAAATCATTTCTCCAATAAAAATTAAAAAATAATAAATAAATAAATCCTTGTCAACATACAAAAAAATAAAAATAAAAAATAAAATTTTTAATGGATAAAAACAAAACCCAAGACAATCCTGGGCACTCTGGAACCCTACAGCAAACCCAGACTCAGACAATCAACCTCATAGTGATCAATAGTTACTTTTTATTCTTCAACAAGTTGGTAGAGGGGCATGTGCCATTTCCCCCTTGACTCTTCCTAACAATCTCATGAGAATCTTGGAGAGGTAGGTATTATGATCTCTATGGGGAAATTAGGGCTCAGAGAAATTAAGGAACTTTCCTTAGGCTACACAGCTGGATAGGAGCCAGGTGGGATTCAAACCCAGGTCTGCTGAGCCCAACGCCTGCGCTCTACCACGCAGCCCTCATTGATTTTAAGATGCGCACCTTGGCCCTACGTTCCAAACACAGCTGCAGGTAACTATGGATGCATAGTTACCATATGGATGCACAAAGGAGCACTTACAGAGAATTCCAGCACACTTAGAACTTAAAAAAAAAATAAAATCACACTTTTTATTCAATGCCTACCTCCCCACGCAGATCCAGTTTTAAGCATCTGAACTCTCCACTAATTACTGTCATATTAATTAAAAAATAAATCTCCTTTAATTTCATAACAGGTGGTTTGTGAAGCTGGAAGAAAAGTTGAAACTTGTGTGTAATTATTGTGTGGCTCATTTGCATTTCTAATTGCATTGTAGAACACCGAGGACTAAGCTTCCAGCCTCCTGGCTGTCTTTCACCTCCACTGGCTGTGCTGAGCTGTTGGTGCTGGTGGCAGTGTCTTTTCTGCAATCATCACCTGCGAGGGTTGTGGCTCCAGCTGGAGTCCCAAGACTTACAATCAATATGGAGAGCAACAGGGCTGTGCCTGTGCAGGTTCACTGTGAAGGGCCTCTGGCTGATCAAGAGTCCTAGTGCCCCACCTCGAGCCCAGTATTTGTTAGGTGCCCAATAAATGTTGGCTGACCATGGGTGGTTCTTACATGAACCCTCACCTTGCTTATCTGACCCAAGCACCAGGTGGGCACACTGAGGCCTGGCCACTCTGGTTCCTGGTGCAGCAACTCTTGGATTTGCCCCACAGATGTGTCTCTGAGCAGTTGTCTATAAACCGAACTTCCATGTACTGAATCCATTTCCCCCTCTGACTTCTGAATCACTTTAGATACATGCGATTATGGAAATGTAATAATACATGTCAGAGCTTCATAATGCTTAAGATTTAAATTTCTTTGACCATTTCTGCTGCCCCAACTCTTTCTATAAAAGAATTAATGAGCCACAGAAGAATACGTACATGTATTATAAAGACTTTCTATTTAAGGCTGCAAAGTAATGTGATAGAAAGATCCTAGGTCTTTGAACCCCTACCAGGGTTTAAATGCTGGCTCTACCACTTAGCAGCTGAGAGGCTTTGCAGAAGTCACTTAACCTCTCTGGGTTTCAGAATTTTTTATCTGTAAAATAGGCAAAATTATATCTTGGTTTAGTGTTTCTTAACCATAGTCATACTTTAGAATCACCTAGGGAGCTTTTAGAAATTACAAGTCTTTGAGCTTCACTTAGAGCTGATTAAATCAGACTAGGGGTGGGGAAGGGGTCTTGGACATCATTTAAAAAGCTACCTAGGTGATTCTGCTGTGCAGCCAGGGCTGGGGGCCCCTAAGCAAATGCTGATTCCAATCCTCTCTTTCTTTTCCCCAAGGGAATGGTGCCTGACCACAAGGAAGAACTAGGGGTTCTGGGCAGGTTACTGAGACAGCTCCCACCCCTGGAGAGCAGGACAGAGACCCAAGTACTGTGCTAGCTCATGAGGTAGGACTTGGTCAAGGCAAAAAGCCAGCAGTCCATCCTCTCCCTGGCCAACAAGAATGAGAGTTCATCATTTCAGTGGTTCTTCCAACCCCAGGCACCCCCAGGGACTCCGGCCAACCAGCAGAGTGAGGGCCCGTAACAAAATGAAGGTGCAGAATGAAATCATTGAGGAAATGGCACCAAATTTTATTTTGGGCCAGTCTTATATTCCTTATCGCTTTTGATCCTCATCACAATCCTGTAAGATAGGCACCATGATGCCCATTTTATAGATGAAAAACCCGAGACTCTAAGAGGCTAAGTGACCATATCCTTTCAGTAGCAGAGCCACGAGTCAAACCAGTCTGTCTAGTTCCAAAACTCTTCATCTTTCTCCACACGTGTGGCCTTCCTTATATTAGTAAGTGGCTCATTATAAACTCCATCCTGTGGTTTTGGGCCAGACACCCTGGAGTCACCTTTGACTTCTCTTTCTCCCTCACGGCCCACAGGTAAGCCATTAGGAAAGCCCACTGGACCTACCCTGACGATACACCCAGCATCCAAGCCCATTGCCACCACCTCCCTGCTCCCACATTGGTCCAAGCACCCCCACTGCTCACCTGGAAGGTGTGCTGGTTTCCCCGCCTCTGCCCTTGCCCATACTCTGTATTTATAGCACAGTAGCAAAGTGATTGATAAAATGTCTCCCCAGCATTGCCTTCCACTGGCTTCCATCTCACTCCGGGTCAATGTCAACATCCTCACCAAGGCCTGCACTGCCCTGCACAGCCGACCCCTCCTGTCTCTTCTCTGAGCTCATCTACTTCTCCCTGCCCTCATGCTTTGCCTTCCCCTAACTCTTCAAGCATGCTGCCGCCTCAGGCTTCTGCATTTCCTGTTCCCTCTGCCTGGAATGTTCTTCCCCCAGGGTCCACAAGGTTTGCTCCTTTCCTGTCTTCAAGGTTTTGCTCAAATGTCACTCTCTTTACAATCGACGTGAATGCATTGGCACACCCTTTTCTCTCTCTTGCTTTATTATTCTCTATAGCACTCATCACCATCTGGTACACTATCGGTATAAACTTGCTTCTTTGTTTATTGTCTGTCTTCCGTGACTAGGTTTTCATCTGTTCACTGCTCCATCCCCAGTGCCTAGAACAATGCTTACACATAGGAGGTACTCGGTAAGTACTTGATGAATGAATGAATGAATGAATGAGTGAATGAATCCAGTCCTGCTTCTTGGGAAAGGTGTGATGGCCTCTGAGTAGTGGCCACTGAAAAGACCAGGGGACTATGTCAGGAAGGGTTGTGCCCCGAGCCACCTGCTGCATTTCCCCTCGGTGTTGGCACTGAGGGGGCATGCACATGACAATGAGGGACATGTGGTCCCCTGCAGATCACCCTGTTTAAGGATCTCAGCAGGCTTACTGTCTTGTCCTGTCCACAGGGCTCTCCACTAAATGTCCCACCACTTGCCGTCTCTCAGCTCCTCTGGTCCTACCTGTATGTCTTTACCTTGCCCTGCCTCCACCTTACATCATTATCATCATCATCATCACCAGAATTAATAGTTATCAGGGTCTTCCCATGTACCAACTGCTATATAAGCTGAGTACATGTCCCTAAGTCATTGAAACCTCATGACAACTCTCCGGCATAGGCACTGCTGTTAACTCTGTCTTATGGATGAAGAAATGGAGGCTCAGAATAGGGAAGTAACTTGCTCAAGGTCACACAGCTAGTGAGTGATAAAGACATCATTCTACCCCAGGCAACTTGAATCCAGTTCCTACCTCTCCTTCTCACTGTGTTTCTGCTCAGGTATTGATGGCCTGGGATATCACGGTCCCTTATTTTCTACTCAGCATGAAGCCATCTTCTGTACACTCTTCCCAAAAGCAATGAGGTATGTCTGTAGCTATGAGTCTAGGGTAGGGTTTCTCGACCTTGGCACTGTTGGGCTATATAGTTCTTTGTTGTGGGGGGCTGTCCTATGGACGAAAGGGTGGTTAGCAGCATCTTTGCCTTCTATTCCCTAAGCACCAGTAGCGTCTCCCTCTTCTTGAGTGGTGACAGCCAAGAATGTCTCCAGTTGTTGCCAAATGTCCCCTGTAGGGATAAAACCACCCCAGTTGAAAACCATGCTCTAGGGGGTAAACAGTGGGATGGATCAGACTATTGGCTGATCAGACTATATGGACTTATAGCTGATGGCAGGGCCTTGCCTGTGGGTCACCATGACCTCCAAGGATCTCCTGGTGGGCTCCAAACTCATCCAATAATGTAAGTCCTCTCTTGGTCCTTTTAGGCATTGCCAAAGAAATTTACTTTCACCTGTTACTGGGCTAGCTTCTCAATGATCTTCAAAAAACAGTATAGCACAGCAGGCTTGTAGCCAGACGGCCTTGATTCAAAACCGAATTCCACCACTTATTAGCCATGTGACCTTGGGAAAGTTGCTCCATCTCTGTGGATCTCACTTGTAAAATAAAAACAATCCTTGCACGTAGCTCATTTGGGTGAGGATTCACAGAGGTGACAACTGCAGAGAGCTTAGTGTAGGGACAGGCACATGCTAGTGTATAATAAAGGGCAGCTCTTGCTAGGAAGTCAGGTGTAGAAAGTTACTGAACATCAGTATTCACATGTGCAAATCAGTGTGTGGCTGGAGTTTACGGAAGACTTTAATTTGGTGTTCTACCCCAAAAGTCCAGATGCCAAGCCCTGCAGGGGGCGCTGCCAAGCTCCCGTGCACCTGAGCCCAGAAAAGAGTGAGGAAGGCCTGCAACGATCGGGGGGAAGTGTGGTTATCAGCGAGAACCTTGAGCTGGTGCTGCTTCCAGTTGCCACCAATGCTGCCTTTTAATTATAAATTACCACTAGTTTAGTTTTATCATTCACAATTTAGTTTGTCGGGGATGTTTGCTTAACAACAGTAATCTGGGCTTATGATTTTTCAAAGGCTGGGCTTTAAGGCATGTATGCATTGCAATTCAACTTTGAGTCATCTATCTCCCATTTCTAAAGCCAATCTGTCTCTAGTCTTCCCCCAAATCACTTGCACTATCACACATTCATATTATCTCTGAGTTCCTTTCCTGCTGGAACGTGAGAACAGATGGGGCAGGCAGCTGTGAGTCCTTTGACCCTGCCTGGGTGGGGGATGAGAGACCCTGTTTTAGATCAATCTTCCCTCTCCCTCCTGTTTTCTAGATGAGGAACTAAGTTCCTAAGAGGTGAAGGGTCAGAGGTCACACATAGGCACTAAAATCTAGTTCTCCTATCACCTGTCCTGGGCTTCCTCCACTCACCATATTATCCACGGAGGCCAGGACCCATTCCTCCACAGAGGACTTTGGGACCCTGCAAAGATGGTTTGAAATATCCCACCCTTGGGTTAGGGGCTCCTCCTGGGTCTTCTGCTATTGTTTTGGTTTGTGGTAGGAGGAGTATATGTAGTGTGTAAGGGTTGGGGCTCTGGAAGCAGACTACTTTCCAGCTGTGTGACTCGGACGTTATTTCATCTCCCTGTCCCTCAGCTTCCTCAACTGCAAAATAAGAATAATGCTACCACCAACCTCCTAGGTTTGGAAGAATGCAATCAGACAGTTCATGCAGCATGCTTAGCACAGTGCCTGACATCGAAAATGCTCAGTGGATGATGATCATTGCTACTATTTTTAGATATTAATTTACGTCCCGCTCCCTCCTGGAGCCTCTTAGGAAAAAGTATAATTTACAAAGCTTTCAAATCTATAAAGGAATTTCATTTGCAGGACCTCATTTGGTCCTCAAAACAACCCAGGGCAAGGATTATTATCCCCATTTCGGAGATGGGACTACTGAGTCTCAACAATGTGGAAACTCTGAACTCACGTCTTGGGGCATTACGACCAGAGCCCTTCCACTCCCGATGCTGCCTTCAGGGCTAACTTTGGCATCTCTGTACTCACATCCTGCTTTGACTCTTCCTCCTCAGGGGCCCTCTACTCTGTGGGCAGAGAGCCCAAAGCTGCTGTCGAGGAGTTTCTGGACCACTTGGACATCATTCTCCCCTGTCCTGCCTCGGTAGAGCCTCTCTTGCTAACTAGATACATGCAACCTTAGCAGAAGCAGTGGAGACTGCCCGCTATGTCTTTAAACACATCCAAGAGAAGATGGCAAGGAGTGGGAACGCCCTTTTGATAGGTCCCATCTGCCTGGCTAATGGGAAGCTGGCTGGGATGGGGTCTGGGTGAGGAGGGGATGACAGTTTCCAAACAGACTGCATGCCTCCCCCATGGGCTGTGAGCTGCCAGTGCTGCTCGTGGGTGGGGAGAGGCCCTCAGGCGTCTCTGCAGCCCTGGGCCTGGCTCAGCAAATGTGCACAGAATGAATAAGACTGGAGCAAGGTCAAAAAACACCTTCCTCTAAAATGGCCTCTAATAAAAAAGACCTAAAGGAGGGGAGATTAAGCCATCGGGAGCAGAGACCCAGTGTAGAGGGCAGCTTGTAACTGGGTTGCTGCAGAACTGAGAGGATTTCCTGATCTCGTCACAAGTGTGCAATGCAATTACACCAGAGAAGTAGCAACATCTACAGTTACAGTGGAAGACGGGGGCCTGCTCCAGAGTGAAGGAATTGGGATTCGGTTTTCTCTTGTGCTGGGGAGCCGGCTGACAAGAGCATTCCAGTCTCTGCGGCTGGAGTGGGAGAGAGGATTCATGTTTAAGGAGCACCTACTATGTGTCAGGCATCGTGCCTTGCATCTTGTCTCCCATTATATGCTTCAGTCACGCTAGCCTTCTTTCCTTCTCAAAACTAGCTGTTTCTACCAGAGGACCTTTGCACATATCATATCTGCTCTTCCTGTTTCTTCTCCTTGCTCTTTGCATGCATGTCTGCTTAAACACCATTTAAGTTTCAGCTTAATCTTTATCTTCTCTGGAAAGCCTTCTCCAGCTCAAGTTAAAGTCATAATTCCACTCTGCGACCATCGCACTCTTTTTTATCCTCTTGAATGCACATCTCCATACCCCTCCATTTTATTTGCTTGCTTGTGATCTGCTTCCCACCACTAGAATGTAAGCTCCTTGAAGATTCTTTCAGCGTCGCTCATGGCTGTATGCATAAGGGCAGCGCGTGGCACATAGTATATGCTCAACGAATATCTCTTCTTACCTGGAAGCTGGGATTTTTTCCTATGGAGTTTTATGTAAACCTCTCAAACATCCCAGGAGGTGGTATAACTATTTCATTGTGCATGTGAAGAAACAGAAGATCAGGGGGCATGAGGGAATTGCCCAGCTAATAAGTGAAAGAACTAGGATCTGAATTAAGTCTTTGGTTTCAAAGCCGTACTTTTAGATAAACTACATTGCTTCCTAGGGACCTCAGATCAGCATAATGCAATGACACTAGCAGTTAGCATCACCAAGATCCCTCAGTTCCTATCAAGCAACCTCCTGGTCCTAACCTGGCTTTCTAAGAAGATCATGCTGAGAGAAGAAGGTGCCAGCCTTCTTCTGGCATGAATATTTCATGTTGCCTGGCAGTTTTCTCTCCCAAGAAGAGTTAATAACTGGGCATTTCTATTTAACAACTAGTCTTATGAGAGATTGGTTGAGATGAGCCCCCACCCTGCCCCTGCCCCGTGAAGGATGTCCACTCTTGTGGGTATTGGTACAATCAGCTCCTGATCAAGCTTAGCTGAGAAGCAAGGCCTGGAGGCTGGGGTGGCTGCCTTGTGAAATTTGGGATGAATGAGGTATGCTCAGATGACACTTGCTTCAATACTTCGGATCAAACAGCATCATAACACAAGTCTCCTTGCATGGAACATCTCACCAACCCCAGAGGGTGGCCCATTTCTTTCAAGTGATATCAGACAAAACAAAATTCCTGACACAGCAAAGGATGTGGGCATTGCCTGGAAGCTGGCTGTTGTGATGGCCTGCCTGGCTTAGTGTTCCTTAGAGCCCCCTCCTGTCTAAAAGTGAACCCACGGGCCCATCCCCACCTGCAGCTGAGTCTTGATTGGGGCTCCAGAACAAGCTTGCCTCTCCTCAGGTCTGGCTTTGACTTGATGTCCCCATTCTAATTGCTGGGTAATCTGTCTTGTACATCTGGACTCTGGTTGCTGCTGAGTCCCAGTCCTAGTGATGGGAAATTCATTTCACACTGCTCTTTTTGTGGATGTCTAAGGCAAGTGGAGTGGGGAAGGGGCAGTGGCCTCCTGATTCTCTCTTTTTTCAGGTAGAAGCCCCCCAGATGGGCAACTTCTGGGAGTTATTCTGAGAGACACAGAGACTTCCAGTCGAGAGCCCACTCCTTCGTCTTTCCCAGCAATTGTGTAAGCACTCAGTTTCCTTTTATACCTAAAATGATTGTTTCTGTTGCCTGCGCTGAACTATGGCCCACACATCCCACTATGTGCCTGGTCTTGGGCTAAGTTCGGGGGATAAAGAGGAAAATAAGACATGGTCCTGCTCTCGAGGAGCTGAGTCTGGTGGGGCAGGAGCTGGGGGTGGGTAAGAATATGAGGAAACCCCTGGAGAGACCTTTGACAGAGGGAAGTCCAGAGGCTGCAGATCACGGAGTGGGTATCTGGGTGTCAGAGAAGGCTCCCCTGAGCAGCCTCTAAGGACAAGGATCATTTCTCAAAGAAGAGAAAGAGAGTCATGACCTTCTTGGTGGAGAGAGACGATGTGCAAAGTCCTTCATGGCAGGAACCCATGTCCTGCCTCTTAACTTCCCTCCAAGAGGTGACCTCACTTCCTGCAAAATGACTTCTGAGACCACCTCTCTGTCAGCCACAGTGACTTGCAGGACTTGCTCCAGCCCCCTGGCCTGCACTCTGAGACCCTCCCGTGTTAGCTCTGGTTGACCTTGAGGCCGACTACTTGCCAGATGTTATCTACCCACTGCCTGCCACCAGGGATACAGTGCCAAGTGATTTCCACATGCCCGCTCATTCACTCTTTCATTCACCTGCTCATGCATTCATCCAGCACATATTCATTGAGCACCTACTAGATCCTCGGTACTGCTGTAGGCATGGGAGATACATTGATCCGAACAGATGTGAGCATGTGGAAGCTCATCTCCTAGTGGGGCAGACAATCAATGAATAACTGAGCAAAATATATAATACAGCAGATGATGACGAATGCCATGGGGGAAAAAAGTGCTATGGAAAAAGTGCTAAGGCAGGGAAGGGGGCCAAGGAACGCCAGAGCTGGCTGCAGTCCTAAATAGGTTGTCAGGACAGCCTCACTCATAGATCAGTAAAGATCTAAAGCGGGTGAAGGAACCAGCCATTAAAATGTCTCGGGGGAAAAACACAGGCAAAGGGAAGAGCGAGGCAAAAACCTCAGGTGGAGGATCCTTACATCCTCAGCTGTGGTTGACCTCAATTGATGGGTCGGGAAACTAGGGCCCTGCCCAAGGTCACAAAGGTAGAATCCATAGGCATGTGTGATCTGCCACAAAGCCCACACAGCCACTCTTTGCTGCTGCTCATCCTCTCCTGATGCTGGGTTCCAGATTGTTGGCAGGCTTATTTTCCTCCCGCCTGTGGCCTGACTTGGCCTGTCTGATCTCCATAGGTGTGTCTGGTCATGAGTCCTGTCCTTTCTCCTCCTGGCCCAACCTGTGTTCTGTGTTGACAGCTGACAGAGAGCTTGCCCCACTTTTGACAGAACAGCAGTCTCTATATTTAGGCAACTCATGAATCCTTGTGGGATTCTGATGAGTGGCTGTCTTCCTAGGCTCTCACTGGAGTGGCTCTCCCTCGGGATTCAGACGTTAATGTCCTCTGTGATTTCTCCCATAGGAGTTACTGAAGGTGGCAGAACTGACCCAATTCTTCTAGAAATGGCAGTGACATTGGACGGGTAGAGAACTGACCAGGCTCTCTAAAAAGAGCTGTCTCTAAACTATAAACACACATACACAATTACAAGCACATACAACTATGCACGCATATGCACACACCCCTCCTGATTGTTGGCAGGGGTTTGCTCAAGCTGTGTCTTGTAATGAGCCCTTTGGAATAATAACTCATCTGTCAAGAATTGCCCTGCTAATTGTGAGTGACCTTCCAAGGCAGGGACTTCAGTGACCCTTCCCTTTTCCATACCTAAATTTCCCTAACATCCCCATCATCATTAGGAGGCGTTCATTTGGCTGTTCTTTCTCCCTGATGCTTTGCTAACCTCCACTGTAGGAATCAGGTCCCCACTCTTCCCTCACCATGCTCTGTTTACCCTTTAACCTTGGTTTGATAAGCCCCCTTCTCCTCACACTTAATGTGCATTGTGATTCTTTTTACTATCTCTATCATCTCCAGCACACTAAAAGCCATTTGAGACTTAAGAATAACAGAGACTAAGTGAGCACTTGCACAGAACATTTCCTGAGGCCCCACTGGTCCTGGGCTCCTACCTGAGCCTGCTCTGAACCCAGAGTTCCTGATACTCCTTGTGCTAGAAGGCCTGTACCTGAGGTGACCCTGGTCATGTTTGGCCTGATAGCCTGCTCGCCCCTTGGTCAGCATCTGGGGAGGGGGAGGAGGAACTAAAGTCTTACTGTGCCCGCTGAGATTTGCAGAACACCTGATGGGGTTGGATGCTCAGACTGGGTCCACTCCAGCTGTCTCAACGCTCATAAAAGAAAACTAAGACCCTGAGATGGACAGTCATGGAATGGCTCAGTTTTGGGTCTGGTTGTTTTTTAAGAGAAGGGTGTATTGTGTGTGTGTGTGTGTGTGTGTGTTTGTGAATACATAGGCTACAGGGGTGTTTATGGGTGTTTCAAAGGCTGATTGAGAGGGAGTTTGGTGGGGGTGAGAAGTCTAGTTAAACGTTAAGTGGGCCCAGCCCATGAATCAACCCTGACAGACTTCCTTCTGGGTTCCTGGATTCCTGATGCCACTGTAAAAAAGCGCCTTCTCACCATTAAAGAAACTCAGTTCCAGAGAGAGTGGCAGAGACATCATCACTGATTGGTGCCTCTACTGCCAAGATTCTCAGCTACTGTTTGAAGAGAGGAGCAAGGACAGTAAAAGGTAGTGAAAGATTTACCTTTTTCAAATAAGGGCTTATCTATGGGAGATGGTTCCTGTAGGGACTAGTTATAGAACTGACATTCTTTCACTCAATATTTACTGGAGACCTATTGATATAGTCCAAGCATTGTGCGAGGGTGCGAAAGGGTCAAGGATATAAATGAAAGAATAAAGGACTTAACGATTTGGAGAGCACCTTCTAAATTGCTGTAGTGGACACTGTAATACACTGAGGGCTCAGGCATGCATGAACTCTGGACTCAGTCCAACCTGGATTGAATTCCAGGTGTGAGTCCTTGGATAAGATATTTGATAATAATTGTTATAATTTATAGGGTACTTGTGCCAGGACCTGGTCTAAGCACTTTTCCTGAGTTTACTCAGTTGCTTTAATCTTTAATTTCCTCATCTGGAAAATGAGAATGATAGTCCTTTTCCCACCGGATTGTTGTGAGGATTACATAAATTAATAGTTATAAAGTTATATTTTTGATAGGCGCTTAGGAAATGTCACTTCCCTTCCTTTCGTCTCTGCTCTCAAGTACTTCACAGTCGAGAGTCAAGTTCTAAAGAACAGTTGTGACCAAGTACTATGGGGGGTCCAGAAGGGCGAAAATGAAGAAATGCTTAGACCCCTTGTTTCTGGGGTCGCTGAACCCTATCCCTCATTCCATATTGCAGGTGTCCCTGAGGTCTGGGCATGCCTCATGTTCCAGGTCCCCTGAGTGAAGGCAGGACTTATTTCTTTAAATAAAGGCCACCCCTACTGGCCTTGTCCTTGCAGTAATTGGAAGGAGATGGGCTGCAGGGAAATGCAACAAGAACTGGGACAGCAGGCAGAGCCCAGAGCCCGAGCAAACAGAACCCTGCTCTCCTGCACTGGAGGAAAAGCAGAATCGCATCAAGGTGGCTCTGCAGAATGCATCTCAGCAACTCATCAGGGAATGTCAAATTCAGCTAAAGCTTTAGAAATGACAGTGATTTATTTGTTTCCTCTGAAGAGCTCAAAAAAGAGGCAGGATTTTGACTCGCTCCTAGGAAAAGAGCATCGTTTGGTAACAGACTGGAATCACAGAATCGATACCTTATGGCTGGAAGAGATAGCAATGCCTATCTCTGAGGCAGGCTGTGACGATTAAATGAGCCAGTTTCTCATCCGGGGTTTGGCACATAGGTGCACACTGCCCGATCGTGTGATCCATCCCCCTTGTTTTAATGATGACGTGTCAGGCCAGCACATAACCCTTAACACATCTCAAGCCACTTTTGTCATCTGCACTTCCTCTTTCACAGGACCCTGGTGCCATAAAACCAGTATGTCCTCTCGTATGTGTCCTCTATTTCTTTTGGTGGTGCCGTTCCCCCAAGTGAGCCAGCCTTAACCAAAGCCTTAACAGGCAGCTGGCATTCCTCTCTTGATCTCTATTCAGTCACTTGACCAGTTGCAGGGGTGCTACTCCTACAGTGGCCCCCAGTTCTGCTTCTAGCTTATTAGTACTGCTACTATCACCCTAATTAAGGTCCTTGTAATTTCTCACCTGGGCCATTGTCAGTACCTCAAAATTGCCTCCCAATCCTCCAACCTCCAGTTTTTGTGTCTCTTTTCTCTAAACAATTCTACGCATGATGCCAAATGGATATTTCCAAAGGCAATCGTGCTTTTACCTCTTTATTCAAAAACCTTCAATGGCGTCTCATTGCCTATTGTATTAGGCACTGCAGACGTCCTAAGGATTTGGAGATAACAAAAAAGAGTTCCTGTTCTCAAGGGACTTATAGCCTGATTGGCTTGGGAGTGGAAGGAACAGATATGTCAACAGACATTCTGCAAGGAGAGAGAATGGTGATGGGAGAACAGAGGAGGGCATTTCACCTACCCTCGGGCAAGGGTAAAGATGGCATCTTCCATTATCACTGGTGCCACCCACACCTCAGCTCCCTCCCCAGCTCCACGAATGGTTCGGCCTCTGCTGTGTCTCTTCCTTTCAACTCCTCTCCCACAGCCCATGCTGCTCAGAGCGTTTGACGAAAGGAACTAAATGAAGAAAGATGCATTACAACACCCCAAGCTCTACTGTAAAGATTCAATTAGACATGGCATGTAAACCACTGAGCTTAGCATCTTACAGACAGCAAGCCCTCACTACAAGTTAGCTATTTATTATTACAGATAAAAAACTAGAGGCTCAGGAAGGTTATGTAATGTACCCAGAATGACACAGTTAGTAAGCAGGGGAGCTGGACTTTGAACTCTCTCCTCTCTCTAAAATGCCACCCAGAAACAAATTGAGGATTTGTCTCCTAGTGTCTCTTGTGGCCCTTGGGTTAATGGAGATTATTCCAGGACGCCCTGGAGTCAGTGAAGTCCTGGCTGTGTCCAAAATGCTTCTCTCACACATACAGCAGAGGAGGTGCTGGAGAAGAGGTCTATTCGGGATGCCTCTCGCCAGTCCCCTTCTTGGCCCAAGCCCATTTTCCCAGTCGTCACTGCCACCTCTGATAACTCCAATTCTCATTCAGACTCCACTGTAATAACATCTTTAGAATAATAATAATTTTTGCAGGCTTGGATAGGTCTCTCAGTGCCCTTTTGTACCAGAAATTGCACAGGACCTCCCAAGGTGGGTCAATCTACTTCAGAGCCAGTCCTGTCCTATACTAGGAAGGCAACAGAGGAGAGAGAGCTTTCTGGAAGCTAATAATGTGGAAGCAACAGAGGACCGTACCCCTAGCAGTGCTGGAAACGTACAATCATTATGTGGGAATGGGGGAACCCTTCTAAGAGAACCAAGTCTAGCCACGTCGTCCTTTGGGTAAATTCTTCCTCAAGTTTAATGCATCTGAAAATACTTTTCGTGGAACTGTTTGGAAAGGAGAACTAAACCTATTGGGAGGAGTCCAAATGGCAGCACTCTGATTCAGAAGGACTCAGTACACTGAAATCTAGATATATGAAGCCCATCGGTGATGACTTATGTCACAGAAAGATTCTCCTCTAAATTCCCTTAGAGTAGGAAATGGCTTCCCATTGTCATTTGTAAAACAGATTATTAACTATTTGACTAGAAGATGGGGAGCATGAGGTCAGACAAAATTAAAGACACGAGTAGGAAAAATCTACCAGCTGAAGGTCCCCTAGATCAGCTCTCAAAGAAAAGCCAGAAGGGGAAGAGACCTTAGTCCTTTACGGCCTTGTTTTTACAGCATAGTCATTCCTGCCTTGCAGGCTTCACCGAAGGCATTTGTCTATATGTTTGTGCAGCTCTCTCACATATACACCAAGTGGCCCTTTGGTTCTCATATCCTCCACTGCCTCCTGCCCCATCCTCCACAAAAAAACAGCTCAAGAAAGAGCTAGAAACCTAGCAGGACAAAGCATGAGAATTTCCCACGTACAGGGTTTTAAAGATCTCACCAGTCATAAAAGGGCTAAAGATCAGGTCGCTCAAATCCTTCTAAGACACCTTTCTAACGACATGCACATCAAAAGCTTTTCTAGTAATGGGGACCTCTCTGCTTTCTAAGATGACCCATCCCACTTTGCCCAGCCCGATATAAGGACCTCCACCCGCTTCACAGGCCTTCAGATGTATGACACTGTGGGCCTCAACCAAGGGAAACAGATGTCAAGCCTGGTGCTGGCTTCTCAGGGTCCAACATGCTCAGGAAAGCACCAAGCCCCTTAATGTACTGGTGATTCGATGTACTCCATGAGCCCAGGGAGCAGCAAGGTAGTACCAAGAACTGGAAGACTCAAGCACTCAGTCTTATTCTGCCCTTGGCTCTAACAGCTGGTAAATATTAACATTTTTTTCTCCACCTAGGAAATCTCATCAAAGCCCATGGTTTGGGATGACCAGCAAATTCCTATTTTTAGAACAAACTTCTTCTCAGAACTCTAGGCCTATAAATCCTACTGTTTATTTAAAATTGTGCTTTATTATTCTTAGAGTCTTTTCAAACTCAGTATACCCAAACTTGGTCATCTTTTGGGGACCTGATCCCATTGAACGGTGCCGTGATGCACAAGAGTCACCTTTTCAACCCTCTCTGTCCATACTCTGCTCTCAATCCATTACCGAGTCCAAAGGATTTTACCTCCTAATTACATTTCAATTCCACCTGATTTTCTCCATCACTATCATCACATGTTTATTATCCATTACCGGTACTCTTGCACTTGAACTCCTACTAGGTCTCCCTGCATCCGCACTGGCTTTCCTCTGATGGGTTCGCCAAATTAAAAAGTGACTCCTTCACAGTACAAATTCAATCATATCTCCCTGCTTAGAACTGCTCAAGGGTTTCCCACTGTCCTCAGGATAGAATCATAACCTTTAAACACAGGGTCTAACCCTGTAACATGGCCTCAGTCTGTCCCTAGATATCTCTAGCCTCATCTTGCTTTACCCTATCCCCTCGCAAGGCCTTTGCATTCATCATTCCCTCTGTCTGGAGAGCCCTTCCCTGCCCCCATAGTCTAGTTAAATCCTCATCTTTCAAATTTCAACTTAATGGCCAACTCCCATCTCGTACACTCTCATAGCACTGGGATCCTCTCCCTCATTGCACTGGTCAGAGTTGACACGTTTATTTCCACTAGTATAATTCTTTGATTAATGTCTGTCACTCCTACTAAGTTTTAAACTCCATGAGCGGAGGGAGCATTGGGTCCATTTCTGTTCACTTGTGCATCATTCTCCCTGGTAGTACAGTGCCTACTACATAAAACTTTTCTAATAATGACTAGTGGCATAGATGAATGATATAAATATATCCTGCACTCACAAATTACCATGTCCTAAAGCTTAGCTAAAGATGCTAAAGCCTGTACTTTATATACAGACTGCCAGGGCAGGGGATGAGAAGGGACAATATTTTCCATGTGTGGAGCAGTCTTAGGAGCCAGTGAAATCCCCAGTTCCCACCCTTGCCACCGGCAGCAGATGTTTATGGTGAAATAAAAGCCCAGCTCTGCATGGCAGATGGGCAGCTCACCAAGCACAATGGGAAAGGTAGTGGTTTTCACTCTGCAAAGGGCACACACTGGCTGTCCGTGGCATGGTGTGCAGGCCCCAGGCCTGTGTGTAAATCCTTACACTTGGAGACACAGTCACAGTGTAGGACCTCTGGACAGCCACTTTGTCCCCGCTAGGGATGCCTGTCACACATCAAGAGAGCACCCTGTAGAGGTGATACCTTTCCTCCAGAGTTCACGAGAATTTCTCAGCTATTACAGGTTGGAGAGCTCAGTAGTGTGTTTTAGTGCAGTAGTTCTCAAAGTGTGGTCCCCAGAGCAGCAGCCTCAGCATCTCCTGGGAACTTGTTAAAATTTAAAATTCTTAGGCCCCATCTTGGTTCTACCGAATGAGAGACTCTGGGGGCGGGGGTTGGGGGGGGGTCCAACAACCTGAGTTTAATAAGCCATCCAGGCTGTCACTTCATTTCATGCAGTTTTGGGATCCACAAATATATCAGAAAGGACACCAGCATTGGAAGATGCAAGCCAGGTTTAGAATCCTGGCTGCCACCTTGCCCAGCTGTGGGCCCTGAGCAGTTCCTTTGTTGGCTTGAACAGAATTTTCTCATCTGTGAAATGGGGACATTATTCCCTTCCCCATGGAGACATTGTGAGAGTTCTCATGTCATGTGTCCAGCATACTGTAGGTGCTCCATAAATGTCATTTCCCTTCCTTCCTTCACCCTCCACCCTATCCCCACCCTGTTTTATAAATGAGGAGGCCGACTCCAGGAGTCAGGTCACAAGGAGAGCATGAAGGAGAGCCAGGTGGGGATGCAGTCTGATTCTTTATTCTGGACTACACCACTTCTGAGGGGACTAAAATCAGAGAGAGACAGGCCTGCAGCAGGTGCTGGCGACCTGAATAACATAGCACCACATCCTGACTGATGTGAGGATGAGTGACCAGGGAAAAAACCCCAAACTGCCACGGACCTCAACTATCTCTGGTGCCAAGCTTATGGGACCACTCTGAGCTGCTTAAGAGGCCAAAGGCGCCAGTGCAAGGTGAGAACTTGGGGACCTCTGTGAGGGCAGCTGGGCCTGAGTGGGAGATGGGGGATGCATTTTTCCTGGCCCCTTTCCTGCCTCCTGGAGGGCAAATGCGGGAATGGCCATGAATGGCTGAAAGTTCATAAAGTAAACAAAATGCTTTGAAGCTATGAGTGCGACCTGCTTGCAGAAGACAGGTGTCAGCCCCCAGGTTAAGAGCACTGGCTTTGAATCAACAGATCTGGGTTCTGAGTCATTTAATAGCCATGAGATCTTGGGCAAATGTCTTAATTTCCTCAAGTGTCAGTGTTCTCATCTGTAAAATGGAAGGGGCAGGGGAGAACAACACTCCCTATCCAGGACTGCTGAGAAGATTAAATGAAAAAGGTCCATAAAGCTACAAGTACCTTGCCTAACACAACATAAGGACACCATCCATGCTACTCCCTTTTCCCGATCTTGGCCTCTGCTGGCTAATTCCTGTGTCCCAGACAACCAGATGAAAATAACCTTTGATGAGCCATCTGCTCCATTAACCTGGTTGAGTGAAGGCTTGACAAGTCCTTCCCTGGCCTCAAGGGTCTGCTCTGCAGGCTGCAGGAGACCAGGTGTATTAGCTTCTGGTGCTCCAGAAAGAATTGAAGAAAAGTTGAGTGAAAGAATATGGGCAGACCTCTCCGGACCCAGTCATTTAGAAAAACTCGACAAGTTCTGAAAATCAAATCCAGGTATCGATTTATTCATTCATCAAAAACTCAACAACATTTACAGCTGTTTTCCTGCTGGAGATATCAAGATTAATAAGATATGGTCCTTGCCTTTGGGGAACTCATAACTTAGGGGAGGTGCAAAGTACTCGATGGCTTTTGTGCCACTGTAAAGTCATTAGGGCTCTCCATAGACATTCTCCTCTTCCCAAGCACAGGGTAGGGTAGAATTGCACTCCCCTGTAATATGACTTCTGGCCATATGTGACTTGCTTTGCCCAGTCAAAGGGAACACACGTCATTGCATGGGAATGCAGTGACTCCCTCTACCTGCTCTGGGAATGATAGAAGCTCATATGGAGATGGATTCTGTGTCCCTGAATGATCCGCTGTCAATCCATATTGGACACATAACATGAGCCAGTGCTAAGCCACTGCTCTTTGGGGGCTGTTTATTACACAGTATAACCCAGATCATTCTGACTGACACAGCCGCCAAGCACCACACTGACTCAGATCTCTTTGCCATTGTGGATGAATTCTCGCCTCTGCCTGGCCCCTACTCCTGCCAAAATTGGAACTTAGTTTTTTTTTTTTTTTTTTTTAACCAAACTTTAAAACCCTAAGCAATAGAATAAAATTACTCTTATTTCTAATGAACACGAAATGGCTTACATAAAGCTAACTACTCTGGTGATTAAAAAATAGCCGACATTTCTTCTTCTACTGCTAAGTGGCATATTAAGTTGATACTGATTAGGCATTTTTCTTTTGCAAAATCTCATTCTCTGCAACTGGAGGCTTGCATAGTTTTCAACCCAAGATCTGATCTGGCTGAAATGCTTTTTTTCCTCCTGATCTCTTTAGGGGGCATTTCTAGCCACATCTTCCAAGTAGCTGTTGGCAAAAGGCAAGTCCTAAGGGTCATTTGTGTGCCCTAATTTCCAAAGACATTCCTGAGTTAGTGTCACTTTATTTTTAAAAGCACTCCTTTTTGCTTTATTATTATTTAATTATTTTACCTTTACAGGACTATAGAGATAAAAGAATTCACAAATGAGAAAAAAAAAAGACTTTTTCCCTCCCAGACTAGGTGTGGTGCCTGCAGCAGACTGAAATGACTTAATGTGGCTCCCATATGCGGAACAACAAAGCTCTACTGTTAAAGAAGCAGCACTTCTCAGTTTGTAAAAGCTAGCTCATTCATTCACTAAGACTAGTTGCTGCTGCTTCCCAAGCGTCTGTAGAGTCCATTCATTGCTCTCCATCTCTGCTGCCGCCCTCGTCTCTTCCCTGGGTGGCTCCATCTTGCTCCTAATCAGTCTTAGTGCTCTCAGGCTTGCTTTTCCAATGTTTTCTCCACTTCGCAGCCAAGAGTGACCTTTGTAAAATACAAATCTGCATATGTTATGCCTCTGCTCAAAATCCCTCCCCGCTGTTTTCTGGGAAAAGCCTAATTTTCGCACCCTCTGTGATCCCCTCCCTGCTCACTTCTCTGGTTGTCTCTCTGCCTCTCCTACTGTATACCAGCAAGCTGTGACCCCTAGGAAGATGCCATATTCTTATCTCCTGGACTCTGCACAGTCTTCCCTTCTTGGAATGTCCTTTATCTGTTCTCTAAAACTTTTTCATCCTTCAGGTCCTGCTCCTCCTCTGAGAGGTATCTATTTTTACTTTATCACGACTGGGCAGATGGCATGCTTTGCCCACCTTAGATTGTGAGCTCATTGAGGGCAGGGGGTATATCTCATTTCCCTTTATATGTCCAAAGCCCGGCACATAGTAAGTGATCAATAAGGACTTGCTGAATACGGGTGAAAGAACCTAGTATGTCATTTGATCTTGATGACAATTCAGGAACGTAGGTTGAGCCAGTTTCACAGGTAAGGAAACTGAGGCTCAGAGACACACAGTCTGAATGCCATCTTTCGTAACTTAATGCTGCTCCTCCAGATGCCTAGGTCTGAATGTCCCATCCTTAGAGCACTTGAGAATGGCCACCACAGGAAGGGTGAGGATGACACCTAGCCAGGTTCACTCCAGGGGCACAGGGGACAGAAAGAAAACAGTAGATGGATTTGGGGCAAGACCTACACCTGCACATTGGATCTGAATCAGTCAATTCTGAATCTGAACGCCTTTGTTCTATGTCTAAAGATATGAGTGGCAGCTTGCATATATAAGTGAAACAGGATTTCTGGTAATAATCACATTGTTTTCCCCACTGCAATTCCTCCAGTGTAATGATGGTGCATGTATGGGGTGGGAGAAAGTCCCAGACATGCAGAGGGATCTTTCTATGCCCCACTGGCCTTCGACCGGCCTAATAAATTGGGTTAAATGAAAGCCAAAGAGATTCTGTGGTTCTTGTTTTATAGTGTATGAACCTCCAGAAATCCTGGAGCCCTCATATGAAAAAAGGGGCTCCCATGCTACTGGGTAAACATAGCAGTTGCCATGAACACAGGAAATATGCAAGAAGGAGAATTGTGATGGTGAGGGACATGGACATGACCTCGGACAAAGGAAGTAGGAAAAATCGTCCTAGGGAGGAGGGATTGCCATCAGATAAAGGAGGCACCAAACACAACCAATCGAGGTGGTAGACTTCTATGGAGTGAAAGTTTGTGTCCCCTAAATTCATATGTTGGAACTTAATGCCCAATGGGATGGTATTAGGAGGTGGGAAATTTTGGAAGAGTTCATAAAGGTAGAGCCTTCATGAATGGGAGTAGTGATTTTATAAAGGGGACCCCAGGGAGATCTACGGTCCCTTCCACCAAAGGAGGATACACTGAGAAGGTATCATCTATGAACTAGGAAGTTGGCCTCACCAGACACTGGTTCTGCCAGCACCTTGATCTTGGACTTCTCAGAACTGTGAGAAATAAATGCCTGTTGTTTATAAGTCATGGTCTATGGTATTTTGTGATAGCAGCTTGAACAAATTAAGATGTGGACAAAGCCAGAAGGGGATGGGGTGACCTAGAGGTGGAGTCTCTTGGCTTCGTTCAGGAAGAGGAAGCTGGGATACATGACTGGCATTCTGCTCTGGCTTGCTAAGACACAGCTGTCTCCCATCAGCTGCCATACTGCTGTGAGAGATGCATAAGAGAGCTATCTGTTCTTGTGCGTATTTCTGAAATACCCAAATCTCTCAGTCCTGGAGGCCGCGACTGGAGACATCAATGTCTGGGAACCTGGTAATGGTGGAGACCCAAGCCAAGGCCTAAGATCATTCTCTCACTCATTCGCTCAATGAACACGTCTTCTGTACCTACTGTGTGCCAGGTATTGTGCTTGCCAGGATCCTGGACAGTCTAGACCTCAGCAGACTAGTCTAGTTCCTGACCTTATCCCAGTCACAGCCTCTGTGAGAAACTGATCAACTGATCAGAACTGGGACCTTCTCTCTGGAGAAGGATGAATCTAGTGTGCGCACGCATGTATACACACATTCTGTGTACAGTTCAGGAGGTTCCTGGAATCCGCTGAAATTCAGCCATGGACCTTAGGTTAACAGCCCCTAGTATAGTTGGGGAGACAGGCATGTAAACAACCATGTGATATGAAACGTGGAGCTGAGAAATTACAAGTGAAGCCCTACCTTTTAAGGAAAATGGAGTTAGAAAAGACTGGGTTTGTATTTATTGAGCATCTATTATATGTCAGGGATGGCGCTAAGTATCAGGAGCAGAATGGTGAATAAGGCCATATAATCCCTATCCTTTGGATCTTACAGTACCGTTGACAGGGGCAGTGGAATTTGAACTGAGTCTTGATGTCAAGAAAGAAAATGGCAGGAGGCTGGGGGCAGTCCAGATGGAAGGCACAGCTTGAGTTGAGAAGCATGGGCTGAGCTATAAGAGAACTCAGGCATCATCTTCCCCTCTGCTCCTCTACATCGACTCGATGAGATCGGTTTCCAGTGCTCATTCTGGAAGGACACAGCCCAGCGGAGGAGGTCCCACGGAGGGAGGGGAGGCTCCGTGTGTGTGCATATGTGTGCATGTGCACGTATACAAACATGAACGAGGGAAAGTGTGGACTCTGCTTCCCCTCCGGCCTCCCTGCAGCAATGCCCAGAGCCATCATAGGGAGTTGCCACATGCAAGGCACTACCAAGGTTTCTTCCGCGATTATAGCATAGAACCATCCCAGGAGAGAGCCTTCTCTTATTTCTTTCCCCACATTGGCCAGAATTATAAGCGTGTTAGAAGTGGAAGCTCATTAATGGCTTGGATACTAAAGAGTCCCTGGGGTCCAATGCAATCCATACAGCTTCTGTGCCTTTGTGCATAGCCATGAATAGGGATGGGGAGGCAGGGGACCCAGGCGTGCAGCTGTCAACTCAGCTACTTCTTCTTTGGGCTCAATGCTAGTTTTTTACCTACAAGACCTCACTCCATTTTAATGGAAGAAAACAGGTTTCTGCTTTCTTCTCAGTTTCCTGGCCCCTTATCATATTTTTGGCAGACTCGTTGCTGGCAGTAAGAGGACGTTTTGTAACTACCACAAAACAAATGTTAAGTACAAAAAAAATAAAAAGAGATCCTTTTCTGGATAGAAAAAGAATGTAGACATGTCTGGCTTTGTGAAATTACTGTCAGTCAGTAGCCATATGGGTTCTTGAAAAGTTGGGCAGAAATCACAATATTGTTGAAAGGATCCCCCAAATGCATCCCACTCTACCTGGCAAGCTCTTATTTTTCCATAAGAACCTGCTTAAATGGTCCCTCCTTTATAAAGCCTTTTCTAGACCCACTCTAGTAGAAGGGAATATATTTTTGTTGCATCTCTACCATGTGCCAGGGATTGGGCTACATAGATATTATCTCAAATCATCCTCTCTACAACCCCATGGGTAGGTGGCAGAGCCATTTTACAGGTGAGTAAACTGAGGCTGTGAAGTTAAGAGGCTTGTATGAGGTTCTACAGCTCATAGGTGATGAGGCCAGAAGTTGACACCAGGTTGGCCGATGCTGAAGTTCATTCCATATTCATTACAAGTAGCTGCAGAGTGAGTTCTTCCGCTCAAACGATCCTTTCATTCTGACCTGCCATCATGGTTCATACCATTTTGAATCAATTGTTGACTGGTTCTTCCTTTCCATTTGGTAGGACTCCTCGATGCCAGGACCATCGCGGCCTTCCATTAGGCCAAGCATGCGTCTAATATATGCAAGCAGTATTTGTGGAATGAAATTCCGCAAAGGAACTGATTACAGCTTCCTTCTGAGATGTTTTATCTGCAATCATTTTCAATCTATCTGTAATCTCTTCTTAGATTGCTTAGCTTGCCTTTGTGGCTCTCCAAACAAAAAGCAAGGCTACCTCCACTTTAAGAACCCTAGCCTCTCCTCATATCCTACAAGGAATAAAAACGATTGGAAAGGAGCGGCCAGGAAACTATGGAAAGATTTACTATAAGATCTCAACCTTAAATCCTATTTCACTGGAAACAAGACTTGGCTAACAGTGGTTGTATTTATTTCCAACTTTCGGAAATGTAGCTTGAGATCATCGAGCTACTACTGCTCAAGATACAAATGCTCCGCACATTTGCTTCTTCTCCTGTTTCTCCATCACCATCCCAACTATTCAGTCTTGGTCCCCCATCTTGGCAGGTGTTCTCCATGTCATGGCTTCCTGCTGTTGCCCACAGTGGGAAGAGGAAGCAAGAGGTCTAAGCAGAAGCAGGATTGTCAGCCTTCAGAAAGCTCTTCCACCCAGCCCACCCAACCCCTTTAATAGGCTTACTCACAATAATAATTATAATAATAAACATCAATATTTACTGAGCACTTGTTATATGCCAGGCACTATGTACTTTCTATGAATTAACTTACCCAAACTTCTCTGCAAACTTCATTTTACAGATAAGGAAACAGAGACATAGAGTTGTTAAGAGATTTTCTTAACAGAGCTACAAAGTGGCAGAGCTGGTATTTGAATCCAAGCAGGCTGACTACAAAATGTACAAGTTTAACAACTTTGTAATGACATCTTACCATAGGCGCTGGGAGCAACCCAGGATCACCCCATCCCCATCCAAACCACCTATTGACCACTACCTATTGTGCCCAGTGCTCCTTGCTCCTGCCCTCCTTATTTCAGCTTCTGAAGTTGTCTTAGACACTGGCTTAGAAATATTCATTACAAGTAGGAAATATTCATTTACAAGTAAATATTCATTACAAGTAACTTATGTTCTCAAGTCCTACACACTGCTCTGCTGGATTACCGACCCCACTCCTCCATCAGGAGAGGGCGATCTGACTCTGCCTGCCAAACAAGCAAGATTCTCTGGCATGCAGCCAGTTTTCCTAATGAGGTGCACTTTTATTGCAAGATGCGCTCAGTTAGAGGAGGCGTTTTGTTAGCGGTACTGTTAGTGGCCAGAGCTCAGGCCTCAGACACGTGACCACACGGTGCATGGGGAAGCATCATGGAGGTGGAGAGCATTACCTTGTATTCCTGCAGGTTCCCTCCCCACCACTGGATCCTTCTATTCCCAGATATTCTGAAGCCAGAAGCTAGGTCAGCATTGAGGAACACCTCCATCCCTCCCTGGGACCCAGTGCTGGAGAGGTGGGTGGAGGGAACACTGCAGTTTCATTTGAAGCCCCTCCTCACTCTACTTTCCACAGCTGCCCCAGCCCCTACCTGGGCCTGAAATCACAATAAGTCCTTGGCAGTGATTTGGGGCTTGCTGATTTATAGGGAAAATTTCTACTGGAAAACATGACCAAGAGACTCATTCAGCTGCTTGGGGACCCTCTGATGTCTAGAAACCATGCTTCTTAAAGCTACTTACTAGAGACCAGAATCCTAACTCTAAAGGACATTTGGGCACATTTCCCACTTCTTGAGCCTGTGTGTATGTGTAGTTCTGTGAAGAGGCCAGCTTGCAGACTTACTGGTGTGTCACTGGGGAGGTGGAGGCCCTGTCGGGCAAGTCTGGCTAGCTAAATGCTCAGTTCCTTCTGGTCTCTGTGGGCAAACTGAAAGGTCACCAGGGATTCTCTGTTTCCCATCCAGAACATTTACTTTAGCAATTCAGAGAATCTCTGGGGAGTTCTGGTTGATTAAGGAAAAAGAAAAACCCTTTTGCTGAAAAGTATATGAATACGAGGAGCTGGAAGGGACTTAATTGAGATGACCATCAGCCAGGTGCCATCTGTCATTGAAATGGCAGGCAACCTGGCAGGACCTGGAGCCATAACATGGGAGTTCTGATCACTCGTCCACCACATAGCAGGTGTGAACTTTTGGATAGGTCATGCAGCCTCTCAGCACTTTGATTTCATTGTCCATAAGATAAGGATACTAATAGGCAACACTTACAGAGCTACTTGTAATAAAGCTCTTTATATAGATAAGGTCATAAAATCCTTTCAACGACCCTATTGTATTAGTTTCCGGGAGCCGGCATAACAAATGATCACAAACTTGGTGGCTGAAAACAACAGGAGTTTATTCTCTCACAGTTCTGGAGGCCAGAAATCTGAAATCAAGGTGTTGGCAGAGCCAGGCTCTCTCCGAGGGATCAAACAAGAGTCCGTCTTTGCCTCTTCCCACTTCCGGTGGCTACTGGCATTCCTTGGCTTGTGACAGCCTCACTCCACACTCTGCCTCCATGGTCTTCCTCCCTGTCTCAAATACCCCTTCCCTTTCCCTCGAGGATCCCAGCCATTGGATTTAGGATTCACCCTAAATCCAGAATGATATCATTCTGAGATCCTGAACTCAATCACATCTGCAAAGACTATTTCCAAGTCAGGCCACATTCACAGGTACCGGGGGTGAGGATGCAGACATATCTTTTGGAGAAGACACCTAGGTAATAGGTACTTCTATTATCCCCACTTTACAAGTAAGGAGACCAATCAGGGTCTCACAGTAAGAGGCAGATATGAAATGCAAACCCATGTGGTCTGATTACAAAGCTAATTTTTTTTTTTTTAAATCACTACATTAGACAAACATTTATTGAGCCAAGCATAGTTCTAAGTGCTAAAGACATAACATTGGGAAAAAGAAACAAAAAACAAAAAACAAAAAACAGATTTCAAACCTGTTCTAGGAACAGCAAAAAAGCCAGTGTGACTGAAGCTGAGTGAGTGGGTCTGTAGCAGGAGCTAAGATTAGATGATAATAGCGACCAGATTATGTAGAACCTTCTACTGACACTGATGTTCAATCCAGATGAGATGGAAAACTACTGGATGGTTTTGAGCAAAAAAGTGACAGGATCTGCTTTGTATTTTAAAGCAGAGGTCCCTAACCCTTGGGCCGCGGACCAGTACTGGTCTGCAGAGATGAGTGGCGGGTGAGCGAGCGAAGCTTAATCTGTATCTGCAGCCGCTCCCTAGCACCAGCATCACTGCCTCAGCTCCACCTCAGATCACTGGGTGTTAGATTCTCATAGGAGCACTGGTCCCTGGTGCCAAAAAGGTTGTGGACCATTGTTTTAAAGGACCCCAGAGTGACTATTGGCTTGAGAACGAACTATTTCAGGTCCAAGGCATAAACAGGGAGATAGTGAGAGGGCTGCTACATTCATCTAGGCAAGGAATGATGGTAGCCTGGAGCAGGGAGGCGGTGGTAGAGAAAGGGTCAGAGCCTACGCATATTTTGAAGAAACAGTTAATAGGACTTACTGGCAGGTTAGATGTGGGCTTTGTTAAAAAGAAGCCAAGATTTTTGACCTGAGCACCTGGAGTTTCTGTTGACTCTCTTGCTTTCCTCTCAAGATCCTTGTAAAAACTAAACGAGATAAATAGGAAAGCGTTGTGTGACTTGGAAGCACTGTTTAATGTCTGGTTGTTGTTGTTATCATCATCATCATCATCATCAGTCATCATCATCATCATCATCATTATTCTATGATCTGAAACTTTTTCCAGCTCAGGTTACCAAGGGGTGCCAGATTGGGCTGAACCGCTTGTCAAGAAAATTAGTGTCTTAATTATGAGAGAATATAATTAGCTGCAAATAATTTTAATTTGTCCTTATTTAGTACTTCACTCTCTTCTCCGCCTCTGCTGAGTACACATTTGAAATTCAAGAAGTCTCTCTCTATCATAATGGACAAGACAATATCAATATAGACAGCAACAAAAGAAACAGTAGCAATTTTGAAATTATCTCCTTGAGATCCTTGTCATTTTTTCCCCCCTGAGCCATTGTACTTAAATGAATGAGTTGCAGGCTCTCTGCTCTTTACACTGTGAAGTATACAATGACAGGCTACTGTTCTAGAAGTGATAAATTTATTCTCTTTCAACTTGCCCAAGTTTCTAGCAACGCTCATCAATGTGACAGCTTCCTGTTGATTTTTTCTTAAAGGAGAGTAATGTTTCATATTTGATTCATGAGTGTACTGGTGAATTTTCATTGCTTCTTTGGTTCATTCACTCCAACATTTCACAATTTTTATTAATAATGAGGTAGCTATTATTTTCATCATCCCTATTTTACAGATCAAGAAACTGATGTTTGGAGAGGTGAAACTAACATGCTCAAGACCACATACCTGATAAGAGGCAGAGCTCAGATTTGAAGCCCACTTGTTTCCTTACTCCAAAGTGTAACCACTACACACTGGGTTTTCAAAACATAATTAACCCTTGAACAACACAGGTTTGAACTGCACAGGTCTACTTACATGTGGAGTTTTTTCAATAAATACCATAAATGTATTTTCTCTTCCTTATGATTTTCTTAACATTATCTTTAGCTTACTTTATTGTAAAAATACAGTATATAATACATATAACATACAAAACGTGTTTATCGACTGTTTATGTTATTGGTAAGGCTTCTGGTCAACAGTAGGCTATTTGTAGTTAAGTTTTTGGGGAGTCAAAAGTTATACGTGGATTTTCAATTGTGTGGGGGTCAGCATCTTTAACCCCTGTGTTATTCAAGGTCAACTGTACCTGGTTTTATGGAAACTAACTTTATTTTTCCCCCTTCGCAAAACAGTGCTTGTTAACCTTAGTGAAAATGTTAGAATCATAGACTGATTTTAATAAAAAAGCTTTATTACTTTTAAATGTTATATAAATGATCAACTAAGACGTAATAGAATGCAAATAATGAATATAAAGGGAGTTAATGAAAAAATTACAATTCATAATAGGACCGCAGAATGGAAGCATGTATCATAAACATGAAAGACCTTTAACATTACAATAATTAATTGCTGGACTACAAAGTTGCTGATACATGAAAGGAATGCTTAACTTGAGAGCCCTTAATTTTAGAAAAAGAATACCGATTTTAAATAGATTTTCTTTACCTACTGAAACCCCCGCAAATTTTTAATAACACAGGTAATTTCAAACTATTTACTAAAAAAAAAAAAAAAACCCACAGGCTCTATATCTGCTTTTATATCAAAATCTGAATAAGCATTTATTGGATTCATGATAATCTTCCATCAGTGATTCTCTACTGAGCCTTGGTTGGAGCAGTGATGGATCAACAGGACACCCGCACACCCTCCTAGTCTGTTTTCTTGTGACTTACGTCAAATTTCAAAACTTGCATTCTAACTGCATATGCTCAGTCATACTTTGCAAAATCATAATTGGTTAGAGGTTGAAGGGAGCCCACGGCTTTGGAGTTGAGACCTGCCATGGATTCCTGGCTCGCTCATCTTCTAGCTGTGCAAATTTGGGTACATCCTTAAACTCTCTGAGCTTCAGTTTCTTCATCAGACAAATTAAGCTAATAATGATAATGACCACGTCATATTCTGAAGATTTGAGCATTGTTTGTGAAATGTCTATAATGGCAACTGGCACACTGAGTTGAGCTATATGGCTCAACCCTTTTATTTTAGAAAGGAAGAATTAATGTATCAGGAGACATTTGAATTTAAAGTGACTTGTCCAAATCCACTTGCCTACCTGGTGACTCAGATAGTATAAAAGCAGAATCAAGGTGTCCTGCTTCCAAGCTCAATATCTCATCAACCATTATGTTAACACCAAAGAACTTTTCCTCTTAAGTATCCACTGTAAAAAGTCTCTGCCTGGAACATATCAATCTAGACAGGCATTGCTTGTGAGAGAATGTGCTGGAAGTGGGGAAAGTCAGGAATGCCCTAAATTTCCTAAAAATGCTGATGTCTGTGACTCCCAGTCTCCCAAGTCCTATGCTTTTAAAATAGAACTTTCTCCATGACATGTGGTCAGCCCCCAAACATATCAAATTTCTGGTCCTCTGTGTCTTTCACAATAGACATCCTAAATGTGACTGCCCAATCTGCTCCTGATTTTTGTGACCTTTAACCCTCTGCCCTGTTGCTTGCTCTGACCCTTTTTACTTGAAAGCTTCAAATGTCTCCTGAGGTCCCATCCTCAACACCTGTCCTTCGCTATCCTTTTTACACACCTCCCTGCATCCCACCTGCCTCTGGCCTCTCTGTGGTAAGTACCCAGTACCACCATCAGACCTGCTAATTCTACCTCAGTATTGACCAATGCGACCCGTGAACTTGCTGAGTTTGCTCCAATTCAACAGTAAGTTTAGGACAATAAAAGGCAGTTCTATTTCAACAGTGGATATGATGCTTCCAGAACTTATCACCCATAGGAGAGTGATACAGATTTACATGGATTTAGCACCTGCTTAATATAAGCAAATGTGGTATATTCATTAGGCCTAGAAAGTTTGTTAAATATATCAGGAGCAATCAACTCCCACCACTCTTCTTACAGTATCAACAACAGAGAGAAATTTGCCCCAAAGATTTATTCGATTCTAGTCTTCTGGCACCTTCTTTGAAATCTCTTATTAAAAGAAAGCAAAATAGCAAAAACAAAAGTCTAAATGCAAATCAAACTAAACATGCCTTGTCTGTAATGCCGCCCACTGGCATTTGTAAAAATTGACTGTTATTTTGAAATATCCCCTTCCTAGAGCAGTATGCGGTTTTCTTTTTGAATGGGCTTTGTTTGTTTGTTCCACTATCTCCTTCATGAAATGATTTTCCAGGGTTCAAATATATTCTCCATAAAACTGGCGGCCTATCCTCTTAGATGACTATATCAGTTAGGGAGTATGCGGCTGCGCATAACAGAAAAACCAACTCAACCTGGCTCAAACAGTAAATTCTTTAGTTTACATAAAAAGCCTAGAACATTTTTCAGACATTGGACTACAGCCAATATAGGGCAGTGCTCCCTAAAAGAAGGGCAACAAGCAAGGCGAGCCTCACAATTGCCTCATATTACTACCAAAAGAATTTCTAAATTGTGGTTAAGGGAGGAAGAATCCTAACAGAGCCTGTTAGTCTCCCTGAGTTGAGGTGACAGTTGAAAATTTAGGAAGGGCAAACAGCTAGAATTCATGGTGTTGAAAACCTAAGAGATAGGGCTGTATAGAGAAAGAGCTCCAGAGGTCTGCAGAAAGTCTCCCTCGAGTCTTCGGTAAGTACTGATGAGTGCATGTGTGCGAGGGAACTACCAAGGCTGAGAGAAAGAACCACAGCAGGTGGAACAATCCCCGGTGATCAAACAGGACCAGGAATACTATGTGTTTCTATCAGCCAGAGAGCAATAACTTTGCAATACACTAGGTACCAAGCAGAGTCCTCAGAAGTGGAGAAAAATTAGCCATAGACTAGGGCTGTTCTGGACCCACCTAATAAAATGCAAAAGCAATCCTCTGAAGCAGGGGTTTGCAACTATGTTCTGCAAAGGGCCAGTAATAAATATTTTAGGTTCTGAATACCATATGGTTTCTGTCTCCATTACTTAAGTCTCCTGTTGTCATACAAAAGTAGCCAGAGACCATACATAATTGACTGGATGGAACTTGTAACTGTGTTCCATTAAAACTTCATTTACAAAAACAGAAAATGGGCTGGATTTTGCATGCAGATGCAGTTTGCTGACTCCTGCTCATCAAAATTGTTTCCGAGTAATTTAACTGCATCCCAGAACAAAACCTCCAGACATTTAAAGGAATTGAAAAATGACAACACCCAACACCATAAAGTTCACAATGCCTGAAATCCAGTCAAAAAATTTCAGGCATTGAAAGAAATGGACCCAGTTATGACCGATAACAATGAGAAAATTCAATCAAAAAATATATCCAAAAATGAAAGAGATGATCAGATTAGTTGATAAGGACATTAAAATAGCTGTTAGAAACGTATACCATTTGTTCGACAAGGTAGGAGAGTGAGCATGATGAGAAACATGGAAGATATCAAGAAGACTCAAAGCAAAATTTTAGAGATGAAAAATAGAGTGAATAGAATTAACAGCAATTAGAGACTACAGAAGAAAAGATCAATGAACCTGAAGACATAGCGATAGAAACTACCCAGTATGAAACAGAGAGAAAAGACAAAATAAAAATAATAGGGTATCAGTGAGCTGTGGGATGATATTAAATGACCTACTATTGATGTAATTGGAATCTTAGAAGAAGGGAGGAGAGGGGAGAAAATATATCTGAAGAGATAAAGTCCAGAATTTTAAAAATTTGATGTAAATTTCAAACTCAGAGATGCAAAGAAATCAATAAACCACATACATAATAAATACATCAAAGCACATCATAATCAAATAGCAGAAAAGTAGTAATAAAGAGAAAAATCTCAAGTAAAGTCAGAGAAAAGACGCATTGTATACAGAAGAAAAAAGATTAATATGAAAGCAGACTTCTCAGAAACAATAAAACCCAAAAGGCAGTGTAGTTATAGCTTTAAAGAACTGAAGGAAAGTAACTGTGAACTTAGAATTCTAGATCTATTGAAAACATATTTCAGAATCACAGGCGAACCAAAGATTTTTTCAAATACACAAATGATGACAGAATTCATCACTAGCAGGCAACTATCACATGAAATGTTAAAATAAGTCCTTTAAGCAGAAAATAAAATGATACTAGATAGATACTTGAGTTTATATAAGGAATATGTGAGTAAATATAAGTATTTTTCTTATTTAAAAATCTCTTTAAAAGATTATGTTTAAAAAGTAAAAATAAAGATGTATCACGGGGTTCATAGCACATGTAGAAGTAAAATGTATGACGAAAATAGCACTAAGATGGGTTGGAGGAGATGTTAAGTATACTTTTGTAAGTTTCTTATACATGAAGTGGTATAATATTTGCTTAAAGCTAGACTGCAATAAATTAAAGATTGATACTATAAACTCTAAGCTGTGGTTCTAGAGTGCCTGTCCTGGGACTATCTGTCACAGTGTGAAGAGGGATGCTACTGGCATCTAGTGGGTAGAGGTCAGGGATGCTGTTAAACACTCTTCACTGCACAGGACAGCATCCGATGACAAATAATTATCTAGCCTAAAATGTTAATAGTGTCAGAACTGAGAAACCATGCTATAGAAGAACCACCACTAAAAAATAGGAAACTAGGGTGCCAGGGAATATTACCAGGGACAAAAATATGCATTTCGTAATGACAAAGAAGTCAAGTCATCAAGAGGACATAATAATAATAAATGTTTATACATTTAACAGCAGAGCTTCAAAATACATAAAGCAAAACCTGATAGAACAGAAGGAGAAGTAGACAAAGCCACGGTTACAGCTGGGGATAACAACACTCCTCTCCCAATAATGAGTACAACATGTAGACAGAAAAAATATAGAAGACTTGAATAATAATGGTGAAAGTGAATGATTTTCTCTTAAGATCAAGGACAAGGCAAGAATATCTGCTCTTACCACTTCTATTCAATGTTGTAATGGAAGTCTTAGCTAGAGCAATAAGACAAATGAATAAATAAAAGACATATAAATTGGAAAGGAAGAAGTAATACTGACTTTATTCATAGATATAATCATCTACATAGAGACTGTAAGGACTTTAGAAAAAAGCTACGAGAACAAGTATCTAGTTGATAAGTGCAACAGTATGGAGAGTCCAAGAATTATTACACTCAGTTAAAGAAGTCAGACAAAAAGAGCACATTGTGCATGATTCCATTTCTATAAAATTCTAGAAAATGCAAACTAATGTATAGTGACAGAAATCAGATAAGTGTTTCCAAGAGATGCAGATAGAAGGAGGGATGGATTACAAAAGAACTTGAGGAAACTTTGGGAGGTGATAGAAACATTTATAGTTGGCCATCCATATCTGCAGGTTCTGCATCCATGGATTTAAACCAACCTCAGATGGAAAATATTCTTAAAAATGTTATGTTATTGTTGACATGTACCATGTAGTTATGGTTGCATCTGTACTGAACATGTACAGACACTTTTCTTGTCATTATTCTCTAAACAATACAGCATAATGATTTACATAGCATTTACATTGTATTAGGTATTACGAGTAGTTTAGAGATGATTGATTTAAAGTATATGGGAGGATGTGCATAGGTTATATGTAAATACTACATCATTTTATATAAAGGACTTCAGCATCAGCAGATTTTGGTATCCATGAGGGTCCTGTAACCAATCCTCCCTGGACACTGAGAGATGATTGTATTTTCTTGATTGCGGTGATGGGCTCCAGTTGTATATATAGATGCTCCTCGACTTACAGTGGGGTTATGTCCTGATAACCCCATCATAAGTTGACAATATCGTGATTCGAAAATGCATTTAATACACTTAACCTACAGAACATCACAGTTTAGCCTGGCCTACCTTACATGTGCTCAGAACACTTACATTAGCCTACAGTTGGGCAAAATCATTTAATGTAATGAATACATAGTAGAGTATCAGTTGTTACCCCTTGTGATCACATGGCTGACTAGGATGTCTTTTTCTTTAAATCCTTTTTTTTTGCCATGGGATTCTCTACAACTATTTTTGGACTAAATGGGGGAAAAAACCCTCTGCCCTAACATATTTTTCTTTTTGCTGAGTTGGCCTTTGCTCACCACAGTGGTTTACAAGGCGAGAGTTTGCTAAGCAACTGAGGAGTTTACCTTGGGTTTCAGGGAAAAGTTTAACCCATTTGATAGAACCAACTCGTTTGAAAATTTATGAATGGTATCCATTTACATGTTAATGTTCTAATTACAAAGATGCTTTATCTGTTTATTTAAAGAGAGGAAACCCTACTTTACTTAGAACCCTTTGTTAACACCTGATCAGTGTCAGAAAGTAATAAAACTTTCCCCAGGAAGAACCTGGAGATTAGTGACTTAGTTTGCAGTGGACCCTTTCACCACAGCCTCAACACCCTCCCCTGTTGACTGCCCAAGAGATTTTGTGCTGACAGGTGCTGGGCTAAAGGATGTAGACATGCATCTGTGCTTGCACTGGGCTGTTTGGGTGACTAGATCCTACAAAGCTCTGCTCACACACTTTTGGAGCCTTCACAATTTTCCTGCACATGGCTCCTGGCTTGTTGTATTTCCAGTCCCAAGGGCCAGCCTCTTTGTTTGAGGGCTGTTTTCTGCCTGCTGGAATATGCACCTGCCACATGGAAAGCCAGAAAGTACTTGGGAATTTACATCCCCTGTGGGGAGCCACCCTTAACCGATGACTGACAGGTGCAGGGTGTGTACATACTTCATTCGGTTCTCTGTGTGCTCACTGGGACAACTCTGAGATGTGATCTAGACCACTATAAAAAGACCTGGGAATCTAATTCAGAGCCTGTGCTGGGGTTGAGATTCTGCCTTTCCTGCAAGTTCCCCGGTAAACGCCAGTGCTGCTGGTCCAGGACCACGCTGGGGGTCTCACAGGTCTACACTGTTTCCAGAACACCCGGTGGGACTAAGTAAAGTTTGCATCTTGTGGACTTTGTTTGGTCATTTTGCTTGGCTTGGCCATCTCCCAGGTGCTGATTCACTACTGATTTTTCCTGTAAATACTTCCTAATAAATCACTCTCTAGATGTAGACGTGAACAAAACCAACTCCATCTCTCATATAAGTTCTGCGTGCCAACAAACTGCACCACTGGAGCTCCAAAAATGCTCCAGGTGAGGAACGACAACTCCATCTCTGTGTCCCGGATTTGCTTCATGCTCTGACCTTTGACCAACTTCACTGTCCTTAGCAAGCATATCAAAGCCTTCTAGTTGATGATTATCTGTGTTCCTTAAGATATAACCGTAAATTTTTTTTGTTAACGACAGCTGGAATGGCATGACGACCAAGATAGATATCAAACTGGTAATAGTGTCGACTATAAGCAATCATCTATCACAAGACCACCAGGAGGTATGGCCCCTGGCGCTACTGCATTCTTCGTTCATCTTGTCAATCATTAGTACCTAAGTTATACTATAAAAAGGTACTCTAACAGGGCAGGGGTCTGGTAGTGGGGAATAATCTGTGCAAAATTGCTGAGTTGTCTCTTCACTCTGACCCAATCTGTCCATAAGTAAATTACTCTATAACAAATTGTTATACTCTATGGAGTTGCTGCTTTGTTCGTCAGTCTTAAGATACCTCCTCATTACGGGGGCCATTACGCCTTTGCTCCACTGTCGGACAATCACATTCACACGAATCCTTGTCTCAGGATCTGCTTCTGGGGAGCCCGCCATAAGACAAGAGATACTAAATGCCTTGGCAGGTAGAAGGTGCTACTTAAGACCCACTGTCACTGGGCACAAGCCTCTAACTCAATGCACATCACAAACTTCCCAAGGCTCCTGACTTTCATTCATGTGGTTCCATAAAGCTGGAATCACCGCCTCCACTTATCCGCACATTCCTCATTTTTCAAGACTTGCATCTACCACTGTTGTTACCATGAAGCTGTTCCCGATCTCTACAGTCAGAATCAGCTCCTTCTCCCCTTGTGTTTTCATCGAATGTTGCCTGTGCCTTGGTTTCCTTATCCAAATAATGGGTCTATTGATACTTGCCCTTATTGCTGTCATAGAATTGTTGTGATGATCAAATGAGAGGATAGATGTGAAATTCCTCACTCAGCTGAAAAGGTTTGCATGAATGCCATCCGTTATGATGATTATCGTTATATAGGAAAAAATACAGCACCTGTAAACTTCCACGTGTAGAGTTTTTCTAATTTTTTTTTTTTTGGTATCTTTACATGAAATCTTATATTTAAGCACTGGAAAGTAGAAAGTCTGTTTGTTATGTACAGACCCAGGCCTTAAAGTTTTCAGATGGTGGATACGAATCTGTGATTTGGGAGCTCCCATTGCCAACTGAAAATACTGCAGCCCAGCCCTATTACACTGAAAACTAAAACCAGAGTCAAAGGGGCCAAGAGCTGGGGGTAGGATATGTGGTGAAATCCAGCTTTCGGGGTGTCTCAGTGGAGCCCTCGGGGCTGCCAGCTTTCCCCTCGCCAGCACGCCAAGCTGCAAAGCCTATCACAGTAGGATGAGTGGAAAACTTTTGGGAAAGACAAAAAATTAAGGTTTGCCACTTCTCAGGGAATGATGACAGCACCCAGGCAGAAATACCTGGAGCTCAGCAAGATGTGTGGAGATCAGACTGAAAAAGAGAGGTAGGAGGTAGAAAGACGAATGTGGGAATAAGCTAAGTTGGGCTTCGGGCTTCGGGCCTGACAAATTATTATTCAGCTGGCTTGCCTGAATTGTGACATATTATTTATTAAAATAGAAAGAAAATTTAACAACCAAGATGTCGGCCACAACCCCAACCTTCCTGAGCACAGGCAGCTGGCATAAAGCAGCCTCTGCACAGCCTAAAACCCCCAAATGACTGCAGTGTGAGGAAGAAAAAGTCACAGAGCCTGTGTGGGTGCAGGTGTGGCTCCATTGCTCAGTATCTGCATGACCGTGGAACAATTCCACTATTTTTTCTAGCCTTCAGGGTTCTTATTATTGAGATAATCATACAGAAGAAAGTAATTGTCTGGATTAAGGTAGAGAATGGATGGAAAAGCATCTTGCCAATAACTTCATCGCATTATGACTATTATCATGAATGATGATTATAATAGCGGCTGGTTTGATATCTTACAGTTTTTAAGGTTTTTCAATCCATATAATAAATGGCTACTGTTCACCAACTTTTTTTACATTAAGTAATGTAAATGTCCTCAGGGGATTTGCAGGTTATCAGAATAAACAGACTTATAACCCAATAATTAAAAGATTATTTTGAGTCAGAGAACACACATAATCTTCTTTATTATACACAAAGGGAAATTGAGGATCAGAAAGTCAAAAGACTTGCCCAAGGTCATGCAGCTAAGAAGGAGGGTCATAGCTCTAGCCCAGTTGTCTGACCCTACACTACGTCCCAAGGATGGCTGCCCTCACCTCCTCACCCTCCTGGGACATGGTGAGGAGACTCAGATTAATGGTCTGGAGGGAATGAGGGACAAGAAGACTACTGATATAAATTTTGCCAAAATCTTATTGGACCTGGCACTTAAATACATATTATAATTCACGAGATTAAGTAATGTGTTGGGGAGGAGGAGGCTGCCCAGGCATCATTTTGGGTATTGGGGGGATAGGATATTCTGTTTGAGACTCTCAGCTGTCCAATTTCAGGCTCCCAAGAAGAGAAGGCATGGTTTAGGTTGTCATCTAACCACACACCCTTTTAGCTACGCTTCTTTCCTTGTGCAGGGATGTGTGCTCCTCTGAGGATGCGTGAAGAGACTGCTGAAGCTGTGGCCGAGCCTCCTGAGTGTAAGTCCTGGCACCTCAGCTTACCTGCTGGCTGAGCTGGGCAGTCGCTGAATTCCTCTAAACCTCACTTTCCTCCTTTGTGAAAACATGGCACTTACTCACGCCCTGCCTTGCCTCATGAATTGCATTCCTGTCTTGTACCAGATACCCTGCAAGGCACTTAACATATATCAAAGGGATTAAGGAAGCAATGAGGAGCAGACTGGGTGCCTCACGAAAGCTGCGAGCAGGTTTAGCAGCTCATTTCATCTTTACCATAATTATTTTGTCATCTCCATTCTACAAATGGGGAAACTGGTACTTGGAGAGGTTAAATAACGGAATCTAGGTCACATAGGTACCAAGAGGTATACCTTAGATACAAACCATGACTTGAAAACTGTGCTCTTTCCACCATTCTATGCTGTGCGTTAAAGGTACACCAGAGGGTGATGACTACTAACACGTATAGAGGAAGAACGTCAACGTAACCTGCAGCAAAAGATTCTTAAACCTTCTCTGTCCACCGAGAAGGGTAAAAGTACATAGGGTTCCCTGAGGGGTGTCCCTGCAGCTATCTGCTGAAGCCTCCCAGGTAAGAGTGTGGGGCACCCTGAGGAGTATAAATAGAATTGCAAATGGTTTCCTAGTGAAAGCAATGTGCCATTGTCAGAAGCAATAAGTTCCAAGTGCTAGGGCCTTGGTGCCCTGGGTCTTGGCACCATTCATCTTGCTTAAGTCTTGATTAGGAAACACTTGTGCTTGCTGGCGGTGCCTAATGTCATGAACAACTCAAGTGACAAGAGTGTTCTTTTGGGCTTGAGACAGTGAGGAACTGTGGAAGAGGCTAAAATTCAATTCTAGCAGGTGGGAAGTGGTTGGATATAAATATTTTAAGACAACAAATATGATTCAGAAGGCTAATTGGAACACACTGACACCACCCAGGGCTCCTGGCGGCATGACACACAGATGGGAGTAGGAATCTTCGTCTCAGCATTAGAACGCATGCTGTGGAATGCATGGAGGGATCTGTCCCCTGCAGTGACACACATCAAAGTCCCTTGCTAGAAAACTGGAAGGAAGGATAGGGAGAGGCGGGGCGGAACAGGAGACAGCCTGGCTTTTTTGTCTTGGGTCTGTCAACCATCTTAAGAGGGTCACTTAATCTTTCTGAGCCTCAGTTTCCTTATCTATAAAATGGGCAGAGAGTGAAAGTGAGAGTGGTCAGGGTTAGACTAGATGCTCTTTAAAAGACCTAGCTCTCTGTCTGCTCTAACATGGCGGGATTCCGGAAATCTATATCCACCACTTGGACTTTATGTTTCGTTGTTGAGAAATAATGGAGCTGTGGGTTCGGCATCTGGAAGACAGGCCGCGTTCAAACACCAGTTCTGCCGCTGGGTCTGCTCTGGGTCTCACACTTTAGAGAGTGCTTCTCTGACCTTTTTTCCATCTGTGTCCTTCCCTACAGGGGCCAAGAGAATGTGCCACCTAGAAGCCATGTTTCTTCTTCTTGACCATACTCTGGGTCCCCAGAACCATGGAACTCTCTGCCCGAATGACTACAAGCCAGCTTTCAAGACCCAGGAGCCCCTCGCCGTGGGTCCATCTTCCCTAGAGTGGACATGATGTTGGGGTGCACAGCCCTTGCTCCAAAGTGGTGGCCGGCTGCAGTGCAGTGTCTGGGCCTTGGGTGTGTAGGCTGGGGTGTCCCCATGCATGTGTGAAATGTCCCTCACAGTTTAAGACAGTGCTGGGGAACAGGGAAAGAATGGGAACATTGCTTAACTTCTTGGTACTGGGTTTTCTCGTCAGTAAACTAGAAATAATATTAGAGTTGTTGTAGGGGTTAATGAGTTGGCACATAGAAACCAGTCCTATGCCCAAGGCACAATGAGCATTCAGTAGAATGTTAGCTGTTATTTTTCTGTCATCCAGGTCTGTAATTCTACCCTCCCCCCACCAGACTTCTTGGTCCCCCACTGCAATGGCTTCACTTTGTCATCTCTGTCCTACCATCCGGCACATGGTAGCCTGACTACAACACTGCCTGCATATCATTAGCTCTTGTGGTCACCTTCACCTTGTGTAGGCCCCACCAGCATGAAGAACCTCCTCTCTCCTCTCCTGGGAGCTCTCCACCCGGGGGACAAAGGATCCGTCACCTGCATGGGCACAGCCAGCAAGCAAGACATGCACACCAAATTGTTTGGGGTAAAATTGAAATGGCAAGTAAAGGCTTCTTTAAATGTCACTACCCCAGTTAGGGGAAGATGCATGGGGACTTAAAATGCATAATCGCTCTCCCGAAGAGCAAATAAATAAGTCTGAATTTAGGTTTCACGGCCATGGCCGTGTCATTAACCATTAACTGTCTTGCTTGGAGACCGGGCTCATGATAACAAGCCAGTGGGAAGGGCTGCTCTTTCAATTTAACTTTGCTGTCATTAAAAAGCCTTCTGTACCTCCTCTGATATGCTTATTTTGTTTTTCTGGCATCATGCCAGTTAAAAGCAGGATAAATGATAAGTCTGTTAAACAATACCTCAGTTAATTTTATGGGAGAGGGAGCAGAGGAGTGAGCGGGTGGACCATCCCCACACTGTGGGCTCATAACCATTTTGAGCATAAAATATTTATTAAGGACCAATAATAAAACCCCCCATGATGGTGTAATGGCTCATTCTAAATGCTTCCTGCTAATAAAATGAGCTTTGATTTGGAAGATAATATTCAAATTCTATCCACAGCGTGTCAAGGAAAGGACAACTGCAGATGAGGCGTGAGAACCACTTAGCCAACTTGTTTAATCATCAGATGCCCAGTAAACTGTGTGCTGTTGGCAGGTGGTAAATGTTCACTAGGTAATGCTTCATCAGGGGAAGCACCCACAGACCCAGGTTCAAACCCTGGCACCCCATAGTTGTGCTGAGTGACATTGGACTTGATACATAAACTCTCTGAGACTTCACTGTCTACTCTAGAAAACAGACATTCACACCATAGATGCATTTGAAGCAGCATAGATACCTTTGAAGATCCCTCCCCTTCCCTTGGGCCGGAACGTGGCCCCAGTATGGGAAAGCACACCTCTAGCTCCCGGACCAGTTACTGTGCCATGGACGAGGCAGCAGGCTCAGAAATCGATGGCTCCTCTCCCTTGTAAAAAACTGTTTCACATAAGTACCTTGACCACCACCGCCAACCTGGATACATGTCATATGTCCCAGATTCTGATTGTTAATAAAGTGAACGTGACTATGACCTTCTCGGGAGTATAGTCTGACACTTCTCTCTTTACCTCAGGACAAAGTCCACATTCCCTAACCTTGCGTCTGAGACCTGTCTTCCATCTCGCCTCCTCTAGCCTCACCACCTTCCTTGCACTTCCACAGGCACTTCCTGTTCCAGCCCCATGCTCTGTGATGACTTCCTGCCTTTGCACAGGCTATTCCTTCTTCCCGGAGTACCTGCCCACCATCTCCACCCAAATAACTCCACTCTTCTTACCCTTAGAAGGAACTCAGGGGTCCTCCTCTTTAGAAGGCCTTCCCTGAATTCCCACTCCGTTCAGGGTTAGCCTTCCTTCTAAGCCCTGAGTTTCCTGCCACCAAGAATGATTGCATCCCTTTGATATTGCTGCCCCTGCCCTGTCCCCCTCTCCTCCTTCTCCTCTCAGACCTGAATGTGAGCCTCATCTCTGCACGTCAAGCAGCCATCACAGGGCCTATCCTAGAGGCAACAATTTATAAGAGTTTTTATTGACTCAGCTCTCAATCCCTAGGGAAACTTGTCCAGTCTCAGAGATTAAAAACTACCTATATACTGGGGACTCACAAATAAATCTTGCCTAGTCCACTCACTTAACCTCCACACTTATACACCCAACTGCCCACTTACAGATCTCTTGGGTGTCCAAACTTGTCCCAAACTGAGCTCCTAATAGTCATTCCCAAACCAGTCCCTCCTCCAGTCCTTCCCTACTTAGCAAATGGAAACTTCATCCTTCCATTGCTCAGAGCCATAGCTCCAGAGTCAGCCCTGACTCCTTTTACTTCTTTTACACCACATATCTGGTCTGGTTGAGATTCCGTTGCTCCATCTTCAAAAGGGATTCAGAATCTGACCCCTTCTCACCACCCCATAACCAGTCTAAGTCATTATCACTCTGACTTAGAGTATGGTGACATCCTCATAAGGGCTATCTCCCTGTTTGTGTCCACTCTCACCCCCTTCGAGTTATTCCTAGCACAGCAGTCAGAGTGATCCTGTGAAATGACATTACTCCTCTGCTCAAAAACCTTGGAAGACTCCCCCATCACATTCAGAGCAAATGCCAAAGTCTTTACCATGATTATAAGGCCCTGCGCCATCAGGCCCCTGTAACCTGCCAAGCTCTTCTCTGATGTTCTTTGGACTTGCTGGGTAGGCTACCATCTCAGAGTCTTTGCTCTTGCTGTCCTCTCTGCCTGGAGCACTCCTCCCAGATCCATAGCTTCCAGATCGCCTCCAGGTCCTTCTCAAAAAACATCACCTTCGCGAGGTGGCCTTCTCTGGCCACCTCATAGAACATTTCACCTCCCAGCACATATTCTTTGCCTGAATTGTCTTTTCTTCTTAGCACTTATTTCCCATACTAAATACTTTACTTATTTGTCTGGTTATTTTCTGTTTCCTCCAAGGAGTGAGGGCATGGATTTTGGTCTGTTTTGTTACTTAACGTGTCCTCTGTGACTCCAGCAGTGCCTGGCCCATAATAAGTTTCCATTAAACATTAATTGGTTGAATGAATGAATGAATGAATGAATGAATGAAAATCTTCTTCAAGGGAGAAGCCTACTTTTCCGTGGAGTGCCCGACGGCCCTCCAGCACTGCAGAGCCAGCAGGCGTGGCTCCACAGTGAGGGGCGAGTAGTTTAGGCCACGTCCGCAGTCTGTAATAACGAAGTGCTTACTGACTGCCCACAGGGACAGTCGTGGATTCCTTCTGTGGAGTGAGCTTTGGAGGGAGATAATGGGCTGTTTGGGGTCACTGGGCTGCTAGAAGCGGGGATGGTTTTCTCTCTAGGGAATATTCTGAATTGGATTTGAGAGCAGGAAGAAATTAAGTGTGAGATGAGGGTACTATGTGCAGGGCCCAGATGTCTCACTCACCTTGAGAGATTGTTTTCCCCATCTGGTCAGGGTGTGGCCAGCAGTCAGTACCCTCTCTAGGGTACCACGAAGGGGTGCAGCAGCATCCAGCTGGACTTGGCAGCCAGATTAGGCACAACATGGAAAGCAAACTATGCACACAGTGTCCCATTCTTCCATTAACTTATATGTTGGAAAAAATTAGATAAGCATTTCTATGGAAAGAAAACATGATTGCGAGATGTGATTGCAGTTTCCTTGTTCTCTTCCTAAATAATGCAGTTACTGAAATTTCTCTTTTCTGTTTTATTTAGCTTAATCCTCGCTTTTGGGACTTACACCCTAAGGTCTCCCCAGAGGATTAGCACTTCAAAAATCAGAGAGAAAAAAATGCCAAGAATAGTTCTTGGATTCCAAGAGAAAAGGTGGCACATGCCTGCTCCGAAGAGCTCGGAACCTTCATAGGCACTAAAGAAGAGAAAATGGCTTCTTTTGGCCAGAGAACCAGGAAAGACAGCTGTTAGGGAAAGCAAAGGCCAGAGGGCTTAGATGAGCACTTTCGGACAGCTGGAGCAGCTTTGCACTGATGCCAGAGGTTGGAGGACGTGGCCTGGCCAGGACGGACGGAGGGAGAGGAAATCTTCAAGCAGAGCTCAGATAATAGGAGAAAACACTTGGACAGGAACTGTCTGGTCCAGTGGTGTGGCGGCCAGCCTCCATGGCCGAGACACTTGTCTTAGCTCCTTTCTAAGCTCTTCCCTGACTCAACCATGGAGGCACAGGTCCTCCCTTCTCTGAGCAGCCACAGCCCTTCCTTACCTGGAGCTCCCTCAGCGCATGTATCACGCTGCTGTGTTAGAATCAGTGCTTTCCATGTCCGTTTTCTGCTCTAGGCCAGAAGCGACATGAGGGCAGGGACTACATTCGGATTTTTATGGCCCCAAAGCTTAGCCCAATTTCTGGCACACAATGACATAAGTTCCTGTATACATACATACACGTGTCTGTGTGTGTATCCACATGCCTTTTCAAATCATATTTTTTGGTTGTTTTGGGTAACAACCCCTCTGATCCAGCCAGGCCCCAATGTTTAGCCATACAATTAATTGGAGCCACATGAGAACAAACCAGATCTCTTTAAATGATGCAGAGAAACTGTTTCTTTTTCTCCCCACACGCCCATGCTGTCGTAGAGGAAGAAATTCTATAACACTTCTGCCCTCTCAGAGAATGCTGAGGTTGAGCCCCTTTTTAATTCCACCAAATTGTAGAAATGTGGCTCATCTGCTTGGGGGTGGGGTGGGGTGGCGGGTCTGACCTTCATTGACCTCGTTACTGTGAGGGGTAATAATGAACTTCAGAAGTGGGTAACAGTCTCCACGTTTGTTCTTTTTCTGGGGCCTGCCCTGAATTATAAGACAGACCTGAGGACTCACTCCTCTGTTCCCTGCTTATGTAGGTTGAACACCTTAGGGTAGGATCCAAGCTGGGAGTGGCTTGTCACTCGCTCTGATTGTGTCAGGCAAGGCCAGTGTCTGCTTGGGTAGGGTTTTCATGGTCTGCTTGATTGCCCCAGTCAGGTTCCAAGGTCTAGGTTAAGGGTGAGGGTTATGAGACCCTATTTCAGCCTCAGCTAAGCCATGTTCTCTAATCTGGCTCATGCCAAGGAGCCTTGCGTTTTGGAAGGCATTAACCATGTACCTGGCCTTGAATCAAGTTGATACTTGGTTGACATCTGGTTTCAGTCTTCGTGTCTATCTTCTATTGGTCAGACCCAGTGGGGAGGCAGGACTCCTAATCTGAGACTTGGGTTTAACAGGGACCCTGCACTCACTCATGTTCTCCTAAGTCTGATTATTGTCTGGTCTTTCATCTCATGACATATCAAATCTTCCAGAAGAACTTAGCCTGTCATTTCTCTGGTCAGTCTCTACCAATCCCTCACTTGTCTAGCTCTTGTCATCATGTTTTTGTTACCTGCGGGTAACAAAAGTGCCTTGTCTAGTCATTCAGTCAATGATAGGCCAGCCTAGCACAGTATCAGGAGGCTTCATCTGAGCAGGAGGTGAAGATCGGCTGCTGCCATCCCTAGGGGTATCGACTGCCAGAGCGGCAGCCTATTGTGAACGTTCATTGTGTCTACTGCCCGATACCCATTCACCTTCTATTTGCCTCTTGGGGAATCAGCTCCCCCACCCAGCCCATGCGCTTCAGATGAAGTAGACTCTACCCAAGGGTGGCACCCATGGTGGAGGCCAAACCAACCAGTGAATTTCATCCCCAGCACAGTTGGACCAGGGAGGAGCATGCGATCCAAGTCAGGCTAATCATAGCCTATAAAACTCAATTTCACTGTGCATGTGTGCCCACATGCACACTAATGGAGAAGTGGCTTTCATTTTCATTGGACATGAAACCAGAAGGAGGTAGAACTGGGAACTTCTAGTAGCTATTGTGAAGAGACAGTCTGGCCAAGAATAGAGCCAACACAAAGGACGCAGAGTCAGAATAGAGAGCAAAAATCCTTGTCCAGGTGACAGCGTTGGATCCCTGGGCTGAGTCATGTCTGAAGGCTGAACAGTACACCTGGACCCAATAAGATCTCCAGTTTACTTAAGCACATTTGACTGGGGTTTTCTCACTTGCAAACAAAAGCATCCCCACTGATTCAGAGCCTTCTGTCTCCACCAATCACCATCTAGTATCTTCTCTTTTAATACTTGCTCTATGGGGTTTGCAGTTACTCTCTCCACCCTTGGTTAGCAGTTATCAACTGGATCTCCTGCTGGAAACTGAGCCTGGTTCTGCAGACCAGATGCTTAGCCAGGCCTTAGTCCTTGTGACTGATCCCTCTCAGCCCTCCCTCAATATCTGGTCCTGAGTGTCCCTTGCATCACCTGATACTAAGAGCAGCACATCCTACAAGCTCATTCCTTGTGCCCCTTGGAAACGCTTCCAGCCTGAACAGCAATTCTCAAAATATGTTCTGGGGAACAGTGGTCCCATCAGATGCCCTTTTGGGAGATTAAAAAAAGAAGGTTTACAATTTTAAAAAGTTGACAAAGCCCTGTATTTTATATTTTTCTCTTATTAAGGGTTCTGATAAGTACTGCAGTAAAGAGAAGTGTTTGACATATCATAATTTAGTATTGGGAAACGTATGTGACTGCTGAACACTTACGTTTTTGACTGTAGGAATAATATCTATAACAACCTGAACATATTTTGGAAAACCGTGACTCAAATTTGCAGAAGTCCCTGGGATCAGGCAATATGTACAACTGGCCTCTTTCTGGAGGGGGCTGGCCTTTCAGTCCTGGTTGGGGCCTGACACTTCCACCCTGGCTTGGTGATAGTGACATCATTTCTTGCCATCAGTTCTCCCAGCATGCAGCAGATTTGGGGCCACACAGGCTGTGCTGTTTCTTGACATAGCATGCCCACGATGGTGGTGGCAGGAGAAGACAATTAGATTGGGCTGACAACATTCATTCCTTTCCGGGCCATGTGGATTCCCTGATACCTCATTCTGAGACCACAGTTCAGATCTGGCACCAAGAGTATCTGCAGTTACTTGTAAACAGGGAGCTCAACACCAAACTATGATTGATGTTTCAAATCAAACACTTTCAGGGTCAGGATAGTAGATGGGTTTCCAGGAATCGGGCACTGTCATGAAGCCCACCAGCCTCATAAAAATGCAGGATTGCCATAGGAGGCCTCCTGAAGACTCAAACAGAGATGAAAGGAAGAGAACTACATTTTACTATATATATTTTTTTGCTCTCAAAACAGCAGCATCACAGCATTGTACTTCCCAGGAAATAGAAATGCTTGCTTGGTATTGCCTTGTAAATTCTCATGACCTGTGAGGAGGTTGAAGGCATCAGCAGCCCGGACGTGATTTGTTCTGGGAGGAAGGAGGGGAGAGGGGAGACCACTACTAGCTAAGTATCAACTACATGCCAGGCCCCACACTAGCTGCTCTGCATCCATAATACATCTTAATTTTCATAAAATCCAATGAGGTGAATAATGTTTCTGTTTTGATGGGCAGGAGACTAAGATCCAGAAGGGTGAAGCCTTTTGCCCAACAAGCACTGAGATTTGCATCCAAGTCTGGCAGCCACCCAAAGCTATCCCAGGAAGGGATTTCTCACTGGCACTTATGGTACAGAGACATCTCAGACTTGGTTAGTGTGTCCTTTGACTCTCCTTGGGGCTGAGGGGGTTTGTTTTCCCCCTTTCTACAAATCTGCTGTGTGTCCCAATCAAGACAGAACATCCTTCCATGCGTTCTGGCCTCTCTGATGGGGCAATGTGATGATCTGAGGGGATGGAAATAAACTGGATCCCAGGTGAAATTCCAAGGTGATCCAGATACCTTCAGAATGGAGAAGCTACTTTTAAACCAATCCTGGATGAGTCACAGGAGATCAGTACTGCCAGAGATCCAGCAGGCTGGTTTGCCCCCAGGAAACATCAATGCATCTGTATCTATCTGTGTCTGTATCTGTATCTGTACCTGTTCTGTATCATCTGTATCTGTATTACCTGTACCTGTATCATCTATATCTGTGCATTTAGTATATCCTGAGACAGTCATTCCAGTGGGTGGCAGCGAAGAGCTCACTGGATCAAAAGCCAAGATATCAGGGATCTTAGTTCTTGCTCCACCCCTTCCTACTAGCACGACCCCTCTTCTCTCTCTGAGCCTCAGTTTCCCCATCTGTAAACTGTGTTTAATCATTCCTTCCTTGCTCACTTCACGGTGACAACAAATGTGGCATTTGATTCAACTCATCCAGGATTTATTGAGCACTGACTATGCGCCAGGCAGTCTACCTAGTCTGAGGAGAGAGGCTTAAGAAGGTGAATCACAGAGAGCCCCGTTCACAAGTGATTCATGTAGAGCAAAGAGGATGGACAGAGGTGGTGGGCAGTGGTTTACATTTCAATTGTGTTCTAGCACATCCTTATTCATTACTTCATTTAAAACATATGACAGCTGTCTGAAATAGGCAGAGCAAATATTCTTATTTTTGTTTGACAGATGGAGGAAACTAAGGTTGCAGGTGACTTGCTGAGTGGTGATAATAACATCTGAAGTCTGTGCCCACAATTCATTTGCATAGGGTTTTCATATGTGGCATGTCATCGAATCTTCAAAACATTCCTGTGTGCTAGAACTTATTAGTATTAGACCTTATATTATAAATGAGCAAAGAGGCAAGGCCGAAGGGTCAGCTCCTGGGGAGGAGGGACCAGACCATCTTCATCTACACATCCTCAGCACCAAGTATGGTATCTGGCCATAAAAGCAAACTCCCACACTCAACGGCAGAAAATCTAATAATCCAATTAAAAATAGGCTAAGGGCTTGAACAAACATTGCTCAAAAGGCATACAAATGGCCAGCGGGCATATGAAAAGATGCTCAACATCACTAATCATCAGGGAAAGGCAAATCAAAACCATGATGAGATATCTCATCTCACATCTGTCAGGATGGCTATCTCGAAAACACAAAAGACAAGTATTGGAGAGGATGTGGAGAAATTGGAACCCTTGCACGCTGCTGGTTGGAATGTACAATAGTGCTGAGTGTCCCTTGCATCAGTCCCTTGCATCACCTGATACTGAGAACAGCATAACCTACAAGCTCCTGCCTTGTACTCCTTGGAAACCCTTCTAGCCTGAATCAGCAATTCTCAAAATATATTCTGGGGAACAGTGGTCCCATCAGATGTGCTTTTGGGAGATTAAAAAAAAGTTTGCAATTTTCAAAAGTCGATAAAGCCCTGTATTTTATATTCCTCTCTTGGAGATCCACAAGCACATTTGCTTATTAAAGGTTCTGATAAGTACTGCAGTAAAGAGAAGTGTTGGTTGGAATATAAAATGGTGCAGCTGCTATAGAAAACAGTATGGAGGTTTCTCAAAACATTAAATATAAAACTACTATATAATCCATCAATTCTGCTTCTGGGCGCTTATCTGAAAGAATTGAAATCAGGGTCTTAAACAAATATTAGTACTCTTATGTCCACTGCAGCATTATTCATAATAGTCGAGATGTGAAAACAACCTAAGAGCCCCTCGATAGATGAAAAGATAAAGAAAATGTGGTTTATAAATACAGCGGAATATTATTCAGCTTTTAAAAAGATGGAAATTCTGCAATATGCAATCCTATGGATGACCTTGAGAACATTACGTTAAGGGAAATAAGTCACATAAAGACAAATACTTGTCTAAAATAGTCAAATGTATAGAACTGAAGAGTGGGAGGGTGGTTGCCAGGGACAGGGGGAGGGGGAAATAGGGAGTTGCCAATCAGAGAGCATAAGGCTTTTGTTAAGCAAGATGAGTAAGTTCTACATATCTGTACGACACTGTGAGTACAGTCAATGGTACTGTATTGTACGCTTAAAAATTGTCAAGAATATCTCCTGTTAAATGTTCTTACCACAATAAAATAGATGAAAATCAATAAATAAAATTTAGTGTTTCAAACGACTGGCTTCTAAGACATGCTTTTGATGCCCTGCCCATATCCCCTCGTAGTTAACAATTTTAGTGTGGAATGGCCCAATTTTCAGCTATGAGCCTTTTACCACATCACATAGATAGAGGGTATTATTCTGGTTGCTCTGGTATTTCAAACTTTATTTAGAAATCGTCCCAGTTTTATCTTTTGCTAGCTTACGAGCAAATATATAGGTTGGCCATACAAATAATTTGCCCTTAAAAACATGTCACATGTAAAAGAATGTACCCCTTAGAGCCTCCAGACCAGGGGTCCCCAAACCCCAAGGCGTAGACTGGTACCTCCGTGGCCTGTTAGGAACCGGACTGCACAGCAGGAGGTGAGAGGCAGGCGAGCGAATGAAACTTCATCTGTATTTGCAGCCGCTCCCCAAAACTAGCATCACTGCCTCAGCTCCACCTCAGATCATCAGGCATTAGAGTCTCATAGGAGCAGCGGTCCCTGGTGCCAAAAAGGTTGGGGACCGCTGCTCTAGAACATGGTTTTTCAACCTCAGCGCTATTGACATTGTGAGTTGGAGCATTCTTTGTGGTGGGGCCTGTCGTGTGCATTTTGGAATGTTTTGCAGCATCCCTGGCCCCTATCCACTAGATGCCAGGAGCTCTCCCCAGTTATAACAACCAAAAATGTTTCCGGACACTGTCAATTGTCCCCCGGGGGACAAAAATGCCCCCGCTTAAGAACCACTGCCCTAAGCTATTGGAGGGCAAGTACTATGTTTATTTTGCTTATGATCGTGTTGCCAGTGCCTGGCCCGAGTTAAGTGCCCCACAAATATCTGTTAGAAGAAAGAATGAATAAATGTGTGACTTAAGTGAATGAATGCCTTAATCCAGCCGGTGTCGTTGGACTGAGCTCGCTTGAAGCACCCGACCTCAGCAGCTCCCCACTCCTCCTATCTCCCTGACATCACGTGGTCCACCAGCCTCACTGACCAGTCAGAGCCAGCCTTCGGTAGAGTTACTCCATCTGGCTCCCCATAAACTATCTCCAGCAGCTCCCAACTGGGTCTGTCTCAGCCTTGTGCACAGAATCTGGAAGTTTCTAACCTTAACCTTCAAGTGAAACAGGGAAAGGAGGCAGAACACAGAAGTATATGCAACAGATGCCCCATCAATCAGGAGTCATTCACACCCGTTGGGGTCCAACCCAAGAGGCTGCAGCAGAGGGAATTACTGAGCTGCCACTTTCCCTGCATCCCCCATATTTCTCCATCTCACAGACACCGGTGGAGCAAACATCCATCGGAGAACATTACACTGTATAATGAGGCAACTGCACTCAGATCCCAAATAAGAAAATGGGACGTCAAACCGCTCAAGTTTACTCAGCCTCTACTAATGAAAATATGAGCAGCATCTGAGGCTTAGCCTGCTCCCTCACGTGGTCCGGTAAATATCTTAATATCTCCAGATTTCTTTCTGCCTTCTAAATTATATGCATCACTTCTGGCATTTACAAGTTATCTTTGAAGCCTGCAAGACTGAGCCGCCATGAAAACCCTCCATCTGCACTTTTATTTCCACATCCCCCCAACCCAGATTGAGCTAGAATCTCTTAGACTGTTAAAGCTCATCCCATATGGGTGAGATTCGAGGCAAGCTGCAGACCTTTTAGGTTGTACTCTCCCCTCATCTCCATTTGCATCACACATGGTCAGAGATTTCGCCTCATTTCAACAAGTCCTGGCCGAGTGAGAACCTTCTAAGTACCAGAAATGTGAGGGTAGATGATGGGAATGAGACTTGGTCCTGCCCTCCAAGGAAAGGCCTCCCCACTTATTGAATACCTACTGTGTGTTCTGTACATACCCTCGCGGTAACTCCTAAAAAGAAAATGGGGTGTAGGTTGATAGCCTTTTGTACCAGTTGAGAAACTTGAGTGCTTTGAGTCACAGAGCTTCTTAGGGGGATTTGACTAAGGCCACTGTCTTTCCAAAGCCAAGATGACAGGAAAAGACAAACTTAGCGGGATCTCACAAGGAAGGGTGAAAGAAATGCCAGATAAAAATGTAAGCATGTTCTGTGGAGAAGCAGAGAAAGAGAGGATCTCTTCACTTGAAGGACGTTATGAGTTCAGGCTCAAAGAACAAATACGATTTTGGTTGATGGAAGATGGAAAAGTTCCAGGGCTGAAAGATGGTGTGTGTGATCACACAGGAGGGCACGCCCCTCGGTGGAGCAAGGCATGCGTGAGGCGCGATGCTCTACAGCAGTGGTCCCCAACCTTTTTGGCACCAGAGACCGGTGCTCCTATGAGAATCTAATGCCTGATGATCTGAGGTGGAGCTGAGGCGGTGATGCTAGCGCTGGGGAGCGGCTGCAAATACAGATGAAGCTTCACTCGCTCACCTGTCGCTCACCTCCTGTTGTATGGCCTGGTTCCTAACAGGCCCCGGAGGGGACCGTTACTGGTTTGGGCCTCGGGGTTGGGGACCCCTGCTAGAGAGGGAAGTAGAAGCAGGTGGTGCAGCTGTCTGCTGGAAACAGCCTGCATAAGCTCAGGAGAGCCTACTGCTTATCCCACCCAATTCGGTGTTCAGTGAGGTCAGGTTGGTAGCTTGAAATCAGCCATGGCAGGAGCATTGACACTATGGAAATGAGCAATCAGGATTTTCTCCCCCAGAAATCCACTTGCTAAACATTTATGTGCACACACTGAAGACTGAGGCACATTACCTTCAAGGCGACACCTGGCACCCAAGTCTCATAAAACAGCAGGTTGGTGATGGTGTTAATGAAGATGAGGGCTCCAGTAAGGTGACACTAGGGGCTAGAAATTCAGATCTGTAGTTTAGAAAACCAGAGGTGACTGCTTTTTCTTCCTTTTTCTTTTTCCCTACAAAGTGAAATGCCCCGTCTAAAGAAAAGTAAACATCTCTTTAAATAATAAATTAAAAAAAAAATCAAAGTGAAGATCTAACCTGCTGGAGTTTCTCAGCAGGGAGGCAGACAGAGCACACAACTCCTTCCATCTATTACTCATATTACATTATCCCAAATTCACTTATTCAGAATTCTTTTACCATAGATCAGAGCTTTGCCTCCTCCATTACTAGCTGCTCCAAATGGACCTGGTATAAACTTAATTTTGAGGATAATAGAGGTCCAATCTGTTTGTACAATCTGCTGGCTCTTGCATCTTTATAGCATTTGTCGACTTCTTAAAATCAGCGAGGCTGCACCAGACCAGCAGACCCTCCTGAGAATGAAGAAGCAGAGTTCCAAAATCCCCTAGCACTCCTGGCTGCCTATATTAAGTACCTGCAGTGCTGGGTGTTCAATGTGAATTGTGCCTGATCCTCACAATAGCCCCGAAAGAGAGATAAGTGACTTCCGTTCTGCAGAAGAAGTAACAGACTCCTAGGAAGGCTGAAAAATGTGCCCAAGGTCTTGCATTTAGCAAGCACCAGAGCTAGGATGTGAAACCATGTTTGTCTTTAAGGCTCATACTCTTTTAACTACATCTTGTTACTACCTCCGGCCAGCTGAATAATGACCCCCTTAGATATCCACATCCTAATCCCTGGAACCTATGACTATTACCTTACCTGGCATAAAGAACTTGGAAGGTATGATCATGACAGGCTCTTGAGATGGGGAGATTATCCTGGATTATGTAGGTGGGCTAAATGTAATCACAAGGGAAAGCAGAGGAAGATCTGACAGAAGAAAGGAAGGTAGCTTGATGATGGCAGAAAGATTGGAGTGCTGTGGCCACAACCAAGGAATGCCGGTAGTCACCAGAAGCTCGAAAAAACATAGAATGAATTTTCTCCTAGAGCTTCCAGAAGGAACCAGCCCTGTTGACTCCTTGACTTTAGCACTGTGAGGCTCATTTTGAACTTCCGGCCTCCAGAACTGTAAGACAACATTTTCCTGTTGTTTTAGGCCACTGTTCGTGGTCATTTTTTACGTCAACAACAGGAAACTCATACACTTCTCAAAGCAGGAAGAAGAGAATCAAGTCAAGATGTCAGCACAGGCAAAGAATGGGATGAGGCTGACCTCCAGGTGTATTTGACTCCTGTCATCTCACCCCTCTTAACCACACTGACCTCAGGTGAAACAATGCAATCTGTAATTAAGACCTGTGTTCCTTTAACCCCTAAGGGAAGAGAAGGAGGCAGCTGAATGACAGAGGACAGCACGCTGGGCTCAGTCACTTGGGTTCTGTATTGGCTCTGTCAGCCACTTGCTGTGTGAATTTTGGGCAAAGCACTTTATCTCTCTCAGCTTCTGAAGATGTCATGACTTCTCAGATCCAGCTCAAAGATTTTGATAACTATGTGCTGAGCGAAGTAATCGAATAAGCTCAGGTTGGGTAAAATGTTGAGCCCATCAAAGGAGCTTCTAAAACATAATCTGTGTATATTATTCTTACTCTTCTTTTACGCAAACAGGTTCCTGAGGCTCCCTGGGGAGGCCTCTCAAAGATGCAGGCTGGGGAACCATCCCTCAGGGAGAAACTCCAATGCATATTAATTTGGGAGGATTTCTCTGGCTGCCACTGCCCGAGTGGCACAGATTGGTCCTTACGAACTGAAGGTGAAAAACAAAACCAAAACAAAAGTCAGATTGGAAAAACAAGCAGTTTTTAGAAGTCTGAAAATGAGAAGGCTCTGAATATACTCGCGGGGAAAAGAGGAGGTGAAAGTTTGAGAGATGAGAAGGGAATGATGATGGTTCAGGAGCTGGTGTGCTAAATTGTCAGCAGTGGTGGAGAGCTAATGGGGTTATTCTTTTAGCCACTGCAGGCTGAGCCTGGCAACAGGGATGAGATCACTCCCGGGCCTGGGAGTAATGCTCAGCGGCTATCGAGTGTCTCAACTCAAGACCATGACCTAGGATTCCAACGGCCTAGGCCCTAGATCAAGTCCTGTCAGCATCCTTTTTTGGGACTTTGAGTATCTTAAATTTTCATCTTCAGCTTCCCGACCTGTCAAGTGGGTGAGTGCCCTAGCTGCTCATCTCTCTGAGCCTTGGTTTATTCAACTGGAAAATGGAGTTCCTCATCAGAGGGTTGATGGAAAGTTTAATGAGATAGGATACTTGGGTGGTACAGGCCCTGAAATGCTGATTCCCTCCCTGCCCCTGCAGGCTTTCTCACAGGTTGAGAGAATAACAAGACATGACAAGATAACAGATGTGAGTGTGCGGCTGCTATTCTTTCAGAGGGTGACTGTTGGAAAGCTTATGCACCTCCATGATCCCTAACCAGCTGCTATTCTACGATGTTCACAGCAAAGTTCCCATGCATCTTTTACCCTCCCCCTGACTCCTATCTGAGGCCTCTGCCAGCAGCTCTGGGACCCCCAGCAACAAATTGGAATGTCAGCATGATACGGGTCAAGTTACTATATCCTGCTGAGTCTACAACCTCTTACCTGCACCCCTGGTTGACTCATCCTTGTGATGTAGTACTTGCTCAAGCAAAAAAATACAGCACTGAGCTGCTAACTGAGAGCTGCCTTTCCAGAGATTGTACACTGCTGGGCTGACTTCTAAAGAAATAGGGGCAATCTGTTCGCTCTCTGTTCTCTGGAGCTGGCAGAAGATGTGTGAGAATGGGGTGTGTGCCAGGGTTTCCAGGCACCAGGCTCATAATCTACCCTTTTCTCCGTGGGTTGGTGCTGGTTATTGTGCCGGGAGAACACACCCATCACCCTCAAATCTCAAAGCCTAAAGCAGGACTTCTCACATTTCACTGTGCATCTGAATTACTTGGGGATGTTGTTAAAATGCAGATTATGATGCAATAGGTCTGGAGAAGGGCCCAAGGCTCTGCTTTTCTAACAGGTTCCCAGGGGATGCTGGTGTTGCTGATCGCCAAGTCACAGGAGCTTAAAGGATCGCCTTGAGGCAATGACAAAAAACTTGGGCTCAGAAAGAAGGAAAAAGGGAACCAAAATTGCATGTCTGCTGCATGCCAAGAAAGTTGCTCCTCACAACAAATTTGCAAGGTAGGATTAGAATCTTAATTTTACAGATAGCTGGGGGAGCTACAGACATGTACCCAGAGTCACACAGCTGGCATAAGGAGCAGAGGATGAGATTGCGTGTCTGGCTCATGCTCTCTCTGTCTATTAAGGTGTTTATAAATGGAGATGATATTCTGCTGCAATTCACAAATGAGGAAATATATCTCATAAGGAAACATGCACAACATGCTTGGTCTCATTCTTCATTCAAATGATACAAAGCCAAATAGTATAAAATGATTTCGAGCCGGTCAAAAAAGAATAGACATTTTAAAATAATAATTGCATGCGAGGCAAGGTGTGGTAAAATGGGAATTCTTATATACTTCTGGGGAGAGTGTAAATTGGGGCAACCGACTGGAAAACAGGTGGCCACATTTATCAAGAGCCTTAGAAATGTTCCTAGCCTTTGACTCGGTAATTCTTAAGGCTTCTGGGAATCTGCCTTAAGAAAGTCTTGGAATATGTGTGTCCCAGCATTACTCAGGATAAGGAAACAGAAGAGAAAGTGTAAACATCTAACAGCAGAGGAATGTAATCTATGGAACACCCACACACTGGAGTTTTATGTAGTTATTGAATGGTGTGTATATAATACCATGAAAATGTTAATATCAGAAACGAAAAAAGTGGCTTGCAAAATAATACGTAGCAAATAATCTCAAATTAATATTATTTTAAAAAACACTTAAACCTACACTGAAAAAAGATAGAAAGGAATTAAGTCAACGTGTTAGCGGTTAATTTGGATTGTGAAACTATGGGTGACTATGTATTTTCCAAAATGTTTTTAATGCACGTGTAGCTTTTACAATAATCTTATAAAAATTTCCTTTTGAGTGAATATGTCTATTGCACTTCATCCAATGACTTAAAAGTCAAATGTACACTAAACTTGTATAAGGTGTTCCTTATTTCCTCATTGACTTACACGATGCTCAGAGACAAGTGAACTTCACTCCTATTGATCACTGATTGGTGCACCTTTTGTTTCTCTGCCCCTAGCTCCTACAGTTAAATATTTTGTAATGTCTAAGCAAACAATCGAAAGTCATCAGGAGGGTCATATACTAAAGAGAACTTATGAGTGATCATTCATTCCTTCAATGGGCTGGCCTCTATGGATGCTGAGGTAAAAAGCAGTTTGTAAGTGGCCTCCAGGCTGGAAGGAGAGAGAAGCAGGTCATTTATTATGGTCCAGAGACAGCAGACTTTCAGGGCCCATTTGCATGGGGCATGGTGGAGAAAATACTGAAAGGGCCCTTTCTGCAAGAGATGTCCTAAATAATGAAGAGATGTTAGGCAAGGAAGAGACAGGAAGGAGCTCCAAACAGTGTTTGCAGGACCTAAATGGGAGACACCGAGAGCATGGTGGGTTTGAGGAGCCAGTCTGAAGTGTGGCCTGGCCTGAGAATGGGGTAGTGTGCTTGGGGAGGAAAGAGATCAGTTGGGAATGGCTAAAATTATCAATGGCTGTAGATGCCATCCTGTGGGGTTTGAATTTTATTGAGAAGGTGATGGGAATCCCAGGAGGGTTTTAAAGAGGCGAGGATCATGACCAGATTGGAAATTAATGAAGACCACTCTGGCTCCAGAGTGGAGGTGAGACAGGTGGGTGGTCAAGCTGAGAGTGGGGGTGGGGTAGTGAGAACCAGTACTGGAAGTTTTAATAGTTTATGTGAGAAACAGAGGGGATGGAGCGAGCTGGGCAGCTGGGAAGGAGATTTAGGAGGTAAATCAATAGCTACAGTCTTTGCAAATTAATTGGCTTGGGGGGCTAGGGGGAGGGAAGAATCCCAGGTTTCTGGCTCGGGCAAGTGGGTTGACTCGCAGACTATTTGCAATTGCATGTATTTTTGCAAGCTCAAATTTCAGGGTAAATTAGAAGACAATTTGATTCAACAAAATATAATTTAGTCACAACCTTTTAGGAATCGATACAGCTCTTGAAAAGGTAGGTACAGGCACAGACCAAAGGTCCGTATCCTAGCCACAGTCATTGTGAAGATGTAGAGGCCAGCTCCTTCCAGTGCCTCTAGAAGGTCGTCAGCCATCACTCTGATGCTTCTTGGCGGGGAGCAAAGTCAATACGCTGGTCTGGCTGGTCGAGAGCTTCTGCTCTTGTGCAGTAAAAGGTGCTTTTGCACAGAGGCGGTACATTTTGACCCCTGTCAACCCAAAATCAAGGCGGGGTATAGAGGACAGAAAGTGAGAAAGGTACAAAAGTACAGTGGTTTCTGGGAAGCTCTCAGGTGTGTAAGGCTGGGCTTCTTTCTGCAGGTCACCTTTCCTCGTAAAGCAGAAAGGAATCATGAATTTGTGATTTGCTCTTATATATTTATGAAATCCACACACGTGCACACACACATTTTAATAGATGAGGGTCAGCGTGCTTAAGCAGTCTATTTTACAACACGATGCTTGTTATGGCCAAGCCAGACCCAAGCCTGAGTCTTCAGCTCCTGAATGATTGCCCTTTCCCACATGCTACGCTGAACACGTTTAAACATTCTCTGTCTGTGCCACTCCCCCAGAGCACTTTGGAACCTACAGCTTGATGTCCTGGAAAGAGCCCAGGCTATAATTTCAGACAGAGCTGGGTCTGATCCAGATTCTCTCCCTTCCAGGGGAGGGAACTCCTTTCTGACCCTTAGATTTCTCTTCTGTAAAACAGGATGACAGCATCGCTTTGTAGGCTTGCTGTGAGAAGTAAATGAGATAATGCAGGTAAAGTACTGGGCACATAGTAGGGACTCAATGCCTGTTACAGAGCTGTAAGGCACACCCTCTGGCCCAAGGGGGTGCTGAGTAACAGCTTCCCTCCTGGATCTTGGCAGAGGGGACTTGAGACAGGTCCTTAATACATGCGCCTGCACAGAAGCCCTTGGGGTAACCCAGCACTGTATACTATGGTAATTTCTGCAGCAAAATCTCTCATGATGGTAAAGACAATTTTTTTTTTTTGCTAGATAGTGCAACTCATGCTTTTTAATGTTTTTCGTTTAAAATAAATTAGCCGTGCTGTTGACTCTGGCGCAGAATCATGGCTCTGCTCTCAGTCTGCCTCGCTGCACCACAAGGGCTGCCTCTGAGTGCATTTTACATACATCCCATCCTTGGGAGTCTGGGAGTCTGGCTGGGGTTTGGTGCAAAGGTAGCTCCCTGACTGGGCACAGGCCTGCTGCGCAGCGAGCTGGGCTCGCACTCTTGCTCCCCCACTGTTTGCTGGTGACCTTGGGAAAGTCACTGACCGTTGCACTCAGCTGATAGCCTGTGTTCTGTGCATCTGTGCATTCTCGGAATCTAGCTCAGTGCCTTGTACAGTGGGGGCCCAGAGTCCTTTGGGTAGATGAAGGAATAAATGTGTCTGCTTCACCTTCCCTAAAAAGCAGATAATAATTCCTACGTTGAAGAATTATATTAGAGATACAGGATAAAAAATGCCTAGCACTGTGACTGGTGTGTAGTAGATGCTCAGTATGCGGGAGCTTACGTTATTATTATCATTATCATTAGCTGAGTACTGCCTCTGGACGTAACTGTTTCCTCTACCATATCTGACAGTGCGCCTCACACATAGTAGGTGTTCATTCAATGATGGCGGATTTTTAAAACAAATTTTCCTGTTTGCTTCCAGTGTGAACTGTAAATCTGACCAGGTTGCTCAGGGCATCTCTCTTCCTCACACCTTCCTTCCCTTCCTCACCCTTTCAAGGGACATAGTGATGCGTGTGTGTGTGTGTGTGTGTGTGTGTGTGTGTGTGTGTGTGTTGGGGAGGTGGGGGCTACTGTTGACTCGGCATCTGCTACAAATATTTTCCAACCCCGCCCGAATAAGAAAGCCAAACTGGGCTCAGGGAATTATTTTTGGTATTTTCTCTAGCTATTCTAATCTTTAACATTTTACAGTGGGTGGTTAGAGCTGGTGATTTTCCTTTCTTTTGTGCAAATGAGACCAGAATAAACAGCACAGGGTGAGTCACTTCAGACTCTTAGCACTTCAATTACTTAAAAACTCAAGGGCCTGATGAAGCTTAGAATGTCACCTTCTTCAGAACAGCCATGAGCAGATGGGAAATACTCCATATTCTAAGTAGTTGATGCCTTCCCGGCACAGGAAATCTGCTATTAGCTAGCTACTAGCACCCAAAAAGAAGAGGCAGAAAGGCAAGTCGGCCTTTACAAGTCCCCCTCCCCCGAGATGCTGAGTACTTTGCACACATTATTTCATATCTTACTTCATTTAATCTTTACGATGACCTTATGAGGTAATACACTTAATGCCTATGAGGTAATAAATACCAGCCACATATATGCTTCTTGCCTACATAGGTGTCAGGCCCCCTCTGGCACGTTACATCTATTATCTCCATGAATCCCTGCAGCAATCTGAAGACATGGGTATGCTGTCTCCGTTTCATGGATGAGAAAACTGAAGGAGAAAATAGAATTGAACCCAAGTCTCTCTGTTTATAAAGCCCATAGTGGTAAAGTCCTGTTTCCTAAACTGTGTCCCAAAGAACTTTAGGGCCTCTTGAGATGCTAATAGGTAATTATCAGAGGGAAAAAAGAGGTTTTGTGGTCCACAGAGTTTGGAACTTTTGCTTGCACCCCCCCACCCCCCCAAATAGAGTCAGCACAAGTTACTTATTAAACGCTCTGGGAGATCTTGTGTCAAAGAAATTTGTCAATTTTGTTTAGCTTAACCATTTCTCTTACTTGCTTGATCATGTAGCCATTCATTCATTCATTTGTTCATTCATTCCCAGAATGTTCGTCACGGTCTCATGGACCCCTGGGCTCTGTGGGGCAGGGCTATGGACCTGTGACACTATTCTCTGCCAGAGGACTCATAGAACAGTACAATTTTACTCCAGTGTTCCCACTGGGGTCAGTTCTTGCAGAGGAAATGCCCAATAAAGAAAAGTCAATATTCTAAATACTGTCGTCATACAAAGGGAATGCCATTTTCTTTAATTCCAGGTGAAAAACAGCCCTGCTAAAGTCTCATCTGACACTTTTAGTTGAAGAGGCTCTAAAAGGTCCTCTAGTCTACCTTATAGTGGAGACTAGAGCCTTCCCTCCACCCTGCCCCCCCACCAAGTGATCTCCGAACCTCTGTTTACAAACCTCCAGGGACAGGGAGGTGCTATCTCACAAAACAACCTGTTCCACAGGGAAAGCAGCTGTTAGAAAGTCCCCCTGCGACTGTTGTGAAATGTGCTCCCCAGCAGTTCTTACACCTCTTCCTCTGAGCTCTAAAAAGTGTAAGGGTCATTGTCACATCCCCTGGGGTCTTCTGTTCTCCAGCCTGAACATCTTCACTTCCCCACTGATGTGGTTTCCAGCCCCCTTGAGAGAAGTAGATAAACTGAGAAAGGCCTTGGGGCTTTGGAGGTCCAAATCTTGGATCTACTAACTAGTAGCTGTGTGACCCGGGCAATTTTTTAATTCCTCCAAGTCTCAGTTCCTTTATCTAACCTTTACCACATAGAAATTTGGGGAGGATTAAATGAGATAGTGTACGCAAAACACCCAGCACAATTCCTGGCACCGGGTACTGATCAAAACATATGATTGATCTTCCCTCTTCACTTCCTCCACCTTTCTAGTCCCTCTGCTCTGCCTGTGTGGTTTGCTCAAGCTTGTTATACTATCCTTTTTGTGATGCTTAGAGCATTCTAGTGTAGTCAAGCCCCCAAATAGTCAGCAATAGCAATTCTTCTCTCATTTCGGAAACTCGTTCTAGTTCTGGTTCTATTGTGAACCCAAATGTAATCTTGGTCAAGTCATTTCTCCTCTCTGGGTCTTAGTTTCCACATTGAGGTCCATCCCTGGTCTTCTGGGGTATTCAGAAATGTTCAAATACTCTTCTGTATTATGTAAAAAGCCAGCAAATGATTCGAGTTTCAGAAAAAATGGCAAGAAACATTTTTACCCCAAACAAAAGAAGTAGAATCTTCAGGGATTGGAAACCTGGATGAACGTTCTTTTCTTTCCTCCTGAAAAACCTGACTATTTGAGTTGATCTTCAATTGCTCTTGAAATAATGAGAAATCTGGCTAATTAGACTATAAGTAAAGATTTTAGGCGTCTAGGTTCTGCTCCTACTTGGCACTGAAAAAACCTAAAATTATTTAAGATGCTTATTTTAAAGAAAACCAAATAAAATAAATTCACTTTTTCTAGATTTGACTTTGTAAAATAGCCTTAATGTGCATTACGAAGAGTCTGCTAAGTTGTTTTTCTGTTTGGACCAAACTTGAGCTTTGAAATGCAGACACTGTACAGAAAGATCATAAGATATTTTTTTCTGAAAGTTAATCTTAAAGATAATTATTTCAAATATAGAGTTCATTTCCCCATGAAAGTAAAGTTATAAATGGTGGTCAGGGTCCCAGGCTAGCCCCATAGATGCTTATTTAACTCATTCACATTTATACTTCCATTTGAAGTGATTCCTTTCTTACTGCCTTCTGTGGTCTGCCCAACATTTGGGGGCTCTATTATGAATTGGGTGTGTTTTGGGGAGGCTATCCTGGGTTACTCCCTAAGGTAAGCAAATTCTCTGTAGTGCAACAAAGAGAAAATATGGTGATGTGAGGGGCATGCAGTTAAAAAGAAACATGGTAACTAGGGGAATTCTTGTGCTTCTAGCCACAATTTCATCTACCCTGGCAAGAAGAATTAAGTTAAAAAAAATTGATGAATGGATAAGTAAAATGTACTATATCTATACAGCAGAATATTAGTTGCTAATACAAAGGAATGAAGTACTGACACATGCTACAACATGGATGAACCTTGAAAACATTATGCTAAGAAGCCAGTCACATATTGTATGATTCCATTTATATGAAAAAGACCACATATTGTATGATTCCATTTATATGAAATGTCCAGAAGAGGCAAATCTATGGAAACAGAGGATAGATTAGTGGTTGCTTTGCGCTTAAGAGAATAGAAAGTGACAGGTAATGGGTACAGGTTTATTTTTGGGGGGTGGCACACCTATTCTAAAATTTCAATTTTAGAATAGTGATGGTTTAGAATGGTGATGGTTGCACATCCCTGTGAATATACTAAAAAAAACACTGAATTGCTCACGTTCAGTGGGTGAATTGTATGGCATGTGAATTATATGTCAATAAAGCTGTTTTTAAAAAAACAGAATTAAGCAAAGAAATTGAAGGAATATTTCTCTCTTTCCTGTGTTCCAAAGAGAGCTTTCTCCACTCCCCTGGCTTGGTGCTGGCATGCTATTCCCATAAATACACAGGAACATGGGGATTTGTAATTTAGTCAATACTTCTTTATGTCTCTTAGAGAGCATATTTTGCAAAATATTATCCAATAAAACTACTGTCGGGCAGCATTCACGCATTCATTTACTTCTGCAAAAACCTTTCCCAAACACCAGTTCTGCACCAGGTAGACAAGTTTCCATGCAGGAGCCATGTTCGCAGGAGGGAGCCAGATTCTCACCAGGGGTCCAAGTTCACACCAGGGAACCAGCTTTGTCATCAGAGATGCAGGTTCACGCCAGGGAGCTATGTTCTTGCCAGGGAATGAGATTCTCACCAGGAATCCAGTTCTCGCCAGGGAATCAGGTTCACACCAGGGATCTATGTTCAGAGAAATGCTTTGATGTGCTCAAAACCCTAACTATCCCTGTCTTACATCCCAACCTGCATCTCACAGAATCAAAATACACCCAACTACCCCTTCCCACCTTTTCAAATGTTTGCCCTGTAACAGCAGAATATTTTTTTTTAAGGGTAAAGAAAACAAACATTCAGATAGCCTAGGTATTTAACTAAACCAATTAGTGTACTTTATAAAAAGATTTCCAGCATGGCTTCAATGACAGACATTGCCTGGTGCACTTAAATGTTTCTTTACAGAATATTTGGTATCAGACAGGCACACTCTAAGGCAAAGAAGCCTAGAACTGAAATGTTCATGGCAACTACCCATCAGAGCTCTCTCAGAGATGAGTTTCTCATCTTCCTGAAAAGGTAATGAGAGGGATGTGCAGTGCCCCAAATCCAATGCAGGCCTCCCCTGTGCCAGACGCTGTGCTAAGACCTAGGTGGGGCTGGGGTCACAGATGACCCTCTGCCTTGGAAGCTCAGAGTTTGCTGTGGAGAAGATCGGTCAGGGGGCAAAGAAGATTCTGATCATAGATACCTGATTTTTGCACATGACATTCCAGAGGACAAGGGTGTGGTATTACTGTAGGCACCTCTGTTTCATTTCTTTTCAAGGATTTTACTAACAGACTGGCTTCTGAAAAGAGCTCCTGTTGTGGATTAGATGGGGCTCAGACACACTTTAAATGCAAGCCGAGAACACAGGGTCAGGTGTTGTGCATTTAAACTTGGCAACATCGGATCATAAAACCAATAGAGCTGTGTTGGAACTGGGGTTCCCCTTCCGCCTCATGTTAATTACTATGCTCTTGCTTTCTGGGCCCTGAATTATCCAGGAGGCCAGATGTAAAACAAGATGATGGTAATCTCCAGCGGGGGCACCTGAATGTGCAGCTGCTGCATCTGTTTCCAGGAAATGGAGACTGGGTGAAGGAACTCACAGGTCTCAGGGCTTTGGGGAAACACGGGGTGGCAGGGAGGGGAAGAGGGAGGCCAGAGAAGTGAGAGAAAAGTAAAGCGGTGTTGCTCTCACTGGAAGTGAGTTGAACAACTAATGGGTTAAAATATGGGGAGCGAGAGAATAAACCCAACTAGAAGGAAGTGCTGGGTAAAGGTCAAGTGAATGAATGAAAGAGTGAAGGAATGAATGCTAGAATGTTTATGCTTGAAGGGAGGAGGGGAGAACACGGGCCTTTGCTGCATGCCTCCTTTGAAGCACTTATTTCATTCTCACTGCCATTGAATGAGGTGAGGTGCATGGGGACACACACCTCTTTCATTTAACTCCCATGACACTATGATTCAGCATTAGCATCACTGCTTTATAGTGCTGGAAGCTGGTGCCACACAAGACACCTACTATCATTGGCTAGTAGGGGGGACTTCAGGTCATAGGGTCCCATATTCTACTGGCCAGACACCGATTTAGGGGATAGGTGGGCAGAGCTATGAGCATCATGTGCTGTTGGGAGACAGCCATCACAGCGTTGCCTCTGGAAGGAGGAGTGGCTCTGCAGGGAAGTTGCCCCTAGGCAGGAGTCTGATGGGGGACTTGGTTGGCTCTTTGGTCCTCTCCATCTACTGCAACCTCTGCTGCTCTTCGGGAGACCTGGCATGGGAAAGGCATCTCCTGAGTGTAAGTGGGTCAGCCTTTTTTTGGAGGGCAACTTGGCACTCTCTGTCAAAATGAAAAATGCCTGACACCTTTGATTTGGCAAACTTGGAGGAGTACCTGCACACGTACAGAATGCAGCATATACTGTGGTAATGTTTGTTATAGCAACAAACCAAAAATAACCCAAGCGTGCATGAATAGGGAGGTGAATAAATATAACACTGTACAGAAAGGCCGTGGTTAGAAGTCAGGATATCGATCCTAGCTCTGCCATTCATTGTCTGTGTGATTTGAGCCAAGTTACAACCATTCCGTGCCTCAGTTTTACCATCTGTAAAATGGGTACAACACTAGTACTTATAGAGTTGTTGCAAGGATTACAAGAGTTAATATGGGTAAAGTGCTTAGAACAGTGCCTGGCATATAGTCAGGAGTTAATATATTATAATGATTAGCAGTACTTGATAAATATGAAGTCATTAGTAAGACTCTTTCCTCCCCACCTCCTGTCCCTAGTCCTCTGAAACTCAGGTCTTTGCCTCTGGCCAGGCGGCCATCTAGCCAGTTCTGGTCCTAAGGGACAGCTGACTCCATGGGGCTAAGGGGCTGGGCCTGTCTACAATCCCAAAGCTCAGAAAGTGAAAAGAGTTACCAGTACAGCACAGCTCTGAGCTGCCAGCGGAGGCTTCAGTGGGAGTTGGACTATGCGGCAGGCCTGCTCTGGCTCCCAGCCTAAGGTAACACTGGCCACCGTCGTTGGTCTCAGCCAGCAGCAGCCAGGAGAGGTGAGGAGGGAGGTACAGGGGTTTGTGTTTCCTGGTCCTGGAAGGGGCAGGGACAGGAATTTGTAGTTACTGATGTAGTTACTAACACCCTCCCTAACATCATCACATCAGTCTTTTTCCTTCCTCCAATTTTTTTTTCCATTGATTTGTCAAAAATTTATAGCGCTCCCACAATATGCAAGGCAGCAACATAAGGATTCTGGGCATGTAGAGGCAAAGGAGACTCCTGATATTGGAGGAGCTTGTGGTCCAATGAAAGAGACAGACAAGGAAACAATTTTAGGGCAATTGTAAGCTCCATGTGATAAGGACTTCATCTGTTTTATCACTGATTCTCAGCCTCTGGAAAAGTGCCTCATGTGTAACAAGCGCGTGTGAATATTTATGAGATAGAATATGCATGACAACATGATCTGTACAAGGTACAAAAGTAGCACACTGACTCTGTTGAGGAGGCGAGAGTGTCTTAGAAAGCGACATATGAACAGGGTTTTGGAGAATGAATAGGAGTTTGCTAGGTTGACAGAGCACATAGTTTAAGATGTCTATGACATAGCTGCCCTTATAAATTTTGAGGCCAAAGGAAAACAGTGTGGCAGATGTTCTCATATCAACAAAGGCAGAAGAAAGCAGGGCAAAGAGGTTATAAATAGCTCTCCTCCCCTCCATCCTTAGTCACTGTGGTTACTTCTTTCGTTTCTTTTATAACCCTTATTACAATTATACGTAATCCATTTATATGTTTATATATTACCTGCATCTCTGTTTTGCTGGCTCCCAGAACAGCGTCTGGCTTTTAGTGCTCAAAAAATATTCACTGAGTAAATTAATAAATGGGGGAAAAAGAAGAAGGAGTGGCTCTTAGCACCCACAGCCAAGGACTCCCGGTCTGGCCGGATCTGGGGCAGCCTCGTCCAACAGAAATATAAAGCAAGCCTTAGATGTAATTTCAAATTTTCTAGTAGGCATGCTTTAAAAATTAAAATGGGGCAGGTGAAATTAATTAATTAATTCAATTCATTAATGAATTTTATTTTATTTTACCTATTATTTCCCAAACAGTGTAACTTCAACATGTAATCAATATAAACATTATTGAGATACTTTTTTTTTTTTCCCCCTCAAATTAAGCCTTTGCTTGTACTTAGAGGACATCTCATTTTGGACCAACCACATTTCAAGTGCTCAGTAGCCACCAGTGGTCAGTGGCTGCTGGGTTCGACAGCGAGGCCTGAGGCTTCCACTCTGCTACCCATCAGAGACTGTCAGTGGGGTAGGCTTGGGCCCTGCACAGAACTTGTCACCTTGGCTGGAGGGACTCTAGGGAGATGTCTGACCAAACGGGAATAAAATCATTTAAAATCACGTAATTTACACTTTTGTTCTCGCTCAGTGTTGGCACCGTGGTATGCACCCCGATGTCCCTGTATATGAAGACGGCACTCCCAGGCCCCTCCCTCCAGTGTCCCCCTCTCCCCACAGCTCTGGTCCCTCTCTTCCTCTTCTGTGCCTTCCCCTCCAGCTTAGTGGAGAGTAGAGCATCTTCCACAGTGCGTTTGACTTGATCAAATATGACAGTGAGACCCAGTTCTCTCGGACATTTTAAATATCTGGGCAAAGGGCAGAGATCTGGGGAGTGACTGAAGCCAGGGACACCTGAACACTCTTGGGCTCCTTTAAGCAACCTTTCCAAGCTCCCCTGCATTGCAGGCCCTGTGGGCAAGGAGCACCTCCTGTAACAGGGGGGAAGGACTATGGACTGTGTACGTCTGACACCTGGAGCACTGTCCGGAGAGCTTTGCATGTATTCTTAGCTCGCATAAGCCACAGAGCAGTCCTCTTTGATGATAGGTCTTATCATGGAGCCCATTTTACAGATAACGAAACTGAAGCACAGGGATTAGGTAACTTGCCCAAGGATTTACAGCTGGTGAGAAGCCAAGCCAGGACTGGACACCCGGCCATCTTGCTCAGAATCTGTACCCTTTACCACTGTGCTCTAGGAAATGGGCAGAGAAGGCGTTCTTGGAACTGGGCGCAGATAGAGACTGCTTCCCCGCTGGCGCTGGCGGGTGAGAGGTGGGAGAGGGTGAGGCCTGGGAGGTGGGTGGGGACGTTGAACTGGGACTTGAATCTAGAGAGATGGCAGACAGTATTTCCCACATGGGGTCCTTGCTTTTGTCCTTCTGAGGTACTCTCGGTATCCTCACTACGCAGAGCCAGGAAGGCCTGGTGCTGCCCTGTTACAAGACCGGGGAGAGTGGGTTAGCGGCTTCCTTTTACAGTGACGGGAATGTTCTAGAACTAGGGAGTAGTGATGTTGCACAGCATTGAGAACGTACTAAACGCCACCTTTAACCTTTTTTAAGATCGAACACTTAAAAAAGGTTAAAATGGTGAATTTTAGGCCATGTGAATATTACCACAATTAAAAATAAAAAAAGGGCCAGGGAAGATGTAACTTTCTTGAGAATGGAGGAAGGAAAAGAAACCCCTGAGAAGATGAAGCTGCAGAGTGTCGAGCCTCCCTGGCCACCTTTGCACCCTGGGGAAACAGGCACATGCCTACGAGTGTACACATCCTCACGAGTGTGTAACTCCCACGAGTGTGCACATCCATGTGAATATGTAACATCCACGAGTGGGTGACATCCAGAGTGTGCGATAACCACATGATATTTGTCCCGCTCGCCTGAGTATGTACCACCCGCGATCCCAACAAGGGGTTGAACCTGCCTGGAAACCTCTAACAGGTGACAATGAGTATGCATCACATGGGAGAGGCATGGGTGACAACTCAGCAAGGTGGGGCTGAGGTATGTACGAATGAGCTGGAGTCAGGAACTGTTTAAGTTTGTCCCCTGTACTTACTACAGTCTATATACGCTAGCGGTCCTTCCCTCCACTCAAGCCTAGGTCTGTCTGGCCTCCCAGCTCTGTCCATGTTCCCTCATGCCTCTAACACATGAAGGTGACCTACCTGCATCCCATGTTCCCCTTTATCCTCCAGGAGCTGGATCTCAGATGGACTGATGCAGAACCTAAGAGACTTGCATGGGCGTTGTGAACCGAGGCTGGGAAGAGAAAGGTCCCAGCATAGGCTCCATAAATTGGGCAGGGCATGGGAAGGTTCATCCCGAGAAGCTACTTGAGAGGTGGCACAATAAGCCATGAGATTTCCCTTGAACTTAGAGATATAAGAATATGAGAGACTGCTTATAGCTGGCTGATTTCGGCAAATCCTCTGGCTTCTCTGAGATGGGATGAGTGATAACCTAGCAAGATGAAAGCTCTGATGGGGAAGGGAGTTGGAAAAGAGGAAGATTCGGGGAAAAGAATGAAACAGAGTAAATAAGGACTTATGGAAATTACAAATAGCGTTTATGGCTTATCAGGTGTTCTTCCAGTCAATCATAGATTTGTGTGTCTGTTACAACAAGCAACCCTGTGCCAAGAGCTATAGGTCTGAGAACATAGAGCTATAGGTCTGAGAACATAGAACATAGAGGGATGTGGCTCTCAAAGGGCTCACAGGAGAGGCGGGGATCAGACGAGTGTGGAGATATGGAATCCAGGGTGACAACTGCTCTGACCAATATCAGCACATGCTATACCTGGGGCTCTGGAGATGGAGAGTATTTGTCACTGTGAGAAGATGGTCTCAGGCAGGGGAGAAAACGCCTGTGTTGCTCTTTGAAAAGCAGGTGTGTTTTCCCATGCAGGTGGGAGATATGGCACAGAGGACATTTCAGGAGGGGGAGTAGGGTGAGCAAAGATAAGGGGATGTGAAGCACTGTTCATTCCGGGAACTGAAATACGACCGGGGCGTGAAACATGCAGGAGATGGAATGTAGACATCTCTGTGTTGCTGGCCTAGCTGGGTGACCTCAGAACAAGTTGATTTTCCTGTTTTGGAAATGTCTCCACATATACAATGAGGGGATCAGATGATTCTCAAGGGACTTTGTAGCTCTGGCTGCTCCTAGAGGCAGTGAGCTTCTCATCACCTAAGGTATTTAAGCAGGGAATAGGTACCACTGGATGGGATTCTAGCCTTTGATAGGCATCTGGACCAGGTGACCTTGAAGTTACTTTCTAGCCCTGAGCTGCCCTCATTCTGGAACCTAGCTGGGGCCTGTGGAGCTGATCCAGGCAGTTGAGGATGGTCATGCAGGACACTGGTTCCTTTCCTTGGGCCCAGGTAGGGCCCATGCTAGCTCATGACATGCAGGCTGGCCACTGGGTGACTCATTTTCTGGTGTAAGGCACAGGAACACCCTTTACTCTTGCCTAATAAATTGTCGCAAGGCCCCTCAGGGCCAAAAGCTGACAGCTGTCCACTCGAAAATGACAGCAGACAACTGTGGGCTCTGGCTTCTGCTCTATTAACTCAATAAACAGACACTTAGCTTTTCTGGTCTCAGAAGTCACTCTGGTGAGACTGTACCTTTTTGGTGGAAGCTGATGCCCAGGGACAGGTTATAAACTATCTAAGTGAAAGGGAAGATGACATAGAATTCTGCCCACTGGTCCAGAGGCCACAACCAGGGGAAACAAGTGCTGCCCCTTTCATCTGCTGTGGCCAGTGGTGAGGACGCAGAGCAGGGCTGTGGACTTGGGAGGCAGTGAGGAGCTCAGCTCTGCCACCTCCTCAGTTGGCTGATCGGGGGACACTGCGTCTTCTCCATAAGCCTCTGTTTTCCCTGCTGTACAATGGGGCTGGCCATTATGTAAGCTGTTATACACAGTGTAGACGTTGGGGCTAATGTTAAGGTCCCCACTTCTAGGTGATGTGGCAATGAAAACATGTTCAGAGCAATTGGAGGTGGTTTTAATATATGAGTTATATGTATTGTATGATATTATGAGTATCACATGACATATAATTTTAAAAATTATTGATTTGTTAATTAATTTTCAAAAATCTATTTCTTGCTTATACCATAGAAAAGTTTTAAGGCAGAATCTGTGGTAATTCACCCATTTCTTGCAAAGCTCAGTTTGGAAGCCATCCTCCTATGCTCCAGGGAATTGCAGGACCACAGAGGTTGGTCTTGGGAAAACCCAGCTGGTATCAGGCTCAGGCCATTTTCTTGGAAGGCCCAAAATTCTCCTCCCATAGCCAGTCATGGAAGCCACAAATACATTGGCAAAGACTTGAGTTGGGCAGGCCTGGGGACCCGTTTCAGCTCTGCTTCCTACTTGCTATGTAACTTGGAGTATTGCCTTGTCCAAGCCACAATTCCCTAATCTGTAACATGGGACATATGGCCAAGCTTAAGGTGTTGTGAGGATTAGCACTGATGAGATGCAGCACCTAGCACAGTGCCTGGCACAGAATGGATACTCCATGAAGGTGGTAATAGTACTTATTAAAGCATAAGACATGTCGCATGTGGGACGTGCCCTGGGTTTTGCTCAGTGAGATATCACAGAGAACAGCCAAGCGGCATCAACCCAAATCAGCCATGGGGGCCCAGGGACTCTCACACATTTCCTGTGTGGGCCCAGGAAATGTATCTTCTAATAGTTAATACCAATGAACTATTTATAAATGCCTGCTATGAGCTCAGTACCATGGCAGGTGCTTTGGGGGAGAGAAACAGAAGATGCCCTTCTGTTAAACAAAGGTGAGAACCAAAGAGCCCCCCAGCTTTGGGAGTCAAAGATAGTGTTCTCTGGTCCTTAGGGAGCTGAGCATCCAGGTGGAGGAAAACACTGGACAGGGGATTCAGCTTTGGGCCAAAGGCCACCGTGCTGCTCAGCATGAGGGGAGAAAAAAGCCTCATGCCCTTTTGGTATTGGGGTTGGGAATGGCATCATCAGGCAGGGCGCCTTCTGGGAAAAACATACCCCTGTGCCTACCCAGGCCCAGCCTGAACATTTTCAGGGCTCTGTATTCTTTGGGAAAGGAATTCCAAGTGCCGGTGGCCTGAAGTGTGGTCTGGCTCCCAGTGGCCACGGCTCCTTGGCCCACAGACTCTTCACTCTATAGGAAGATGCCTGGCTGAACAAGAGCCACGATGGGGCCTTCTGAAGCATGGGGCCTGGATCTGAGAGCATCCTGCTGCCCCTAGCTTATGCTAGCTCTATCTCTTCATGGCTAGCCCTGTTGCCTGCCTGTCTTGGGGGCATTAGCTAGAGTCCTAGTCCAGATTTAATGGGCCACTACTGTAGTCTCAAGACCCAGATCTCAGCCTCAGATAATGATTCTGATGCCCGTCGGATCCAGGCTTAATGACCCCTTTGGGCACTGTGATTAGGGTCCTGGAACTGAACCCTGTCCCCGTTCTTACTCAGGCTTAGAACTCTCCTTCCCAGCCCGCTTCTGTGGCTAGAATTATGTCTTGTTTCAGTGTTTCTCAACAATGAAGTCTCCTGCCTTGCAGGCATTGCTCAGCAAATCCCTGACAACAACATTTGCAGAAAACCAAGATGATCAACAGAGAGGGAGGCAAGCAGGGGGCACTGGGTAGGAGTTGGGACACTGGGTGCTACCCAACTCTTACACTTATTATGTTTTTTATTGTGGTAAAATATTCATAACATAAAATATATCATTTTAACTATTTTTAAGTGTACAATTGAATGCTACTTTTTTTAACAGAAAAATCAAGTGTCTGCTGCCACCTCAGTCTCTTCATTCATATTCATCCATTACCTTTTTTTCATTCTACAAATATTTATTGTCTAGGATACCTCTAGCACCATGCTACGTACTGGATTGGTTTTGCTAACATAGTCCTAAAATAAATTTGAAAAACTATTAACCACCTCAAACATTTCAAAGCGGCAACTGAATATAATTTATTTTGTATTTATACTTTAAATATATTTTCACTAAAACCTTGGCTGGAAGATTTTGCTCATTGAATTTATGTAAAATGTCTATCCTACAAGTTGCAGAGGAGGGAAAAGTTTGCCTCAACGCTCTTAGGGTCCCTGGCTAGGTCTGAAAATTAAACTGATGAAGACAGATTAACAGGAGATAAACATGCACACTTAATTGAATTTTTATATGTACTTGGGAAACTTCATAAGAAAACAAAGGCCTGGAGTGACCAGAGCAGAAAGTCTTGATATCTTTTAGAAATAATACATTTGTGAAGAACTGATAAGACAAAGGGGTTGGGTTTGGGTAGTAAGTGGTGAAGAAGTAATTAGGAAGATAAGAGTTAGTTTAACAAGGTTTGTTTATACAGCTTTTTTGGCCCTGAATTCCCTGGTAAGAATGTCTTCTTTCCTCCTGGTACAGGGAAGGCATCTTTCACATGGGAGTTTTATGGTCTGTTCCAGGGAAGAAGGGTGAGGTAAGGAGGTCAGAGTGACCTTCCCGCTTCTGCTGGTTTCTCAAATTCCTTCAGCTTAAGATAGTGTATATGCCAATGCACCATATTTTAGGATAACGTCGAATTCCATCACACTTAAAGGGCCACGCTGTCTTTATGATCAAACCAATCAGCCAAATCAGACATATTTTCAGCCAAAAAAACTGACAATTTTCAATTCAAATAAATGCATTAATATGCATCTCCATGGCCACTTCTGAATGCCAAGAGAGGGGAAGATGGACGACAAAGTAGATGGAGAAAGGCCATGCAGAACCTTTGACACCTGGTTTCCCCTTCTCTACTTCTTACTAAGCACCTGCCTTACTTTTTCTTCAGGGACTTCTCCCTTTGGAGCTGCACATTCTTGAATTGTCCTTTTGATTGTGCCAGGAAATTTGCACCTCTCAGGGCAAAGCACCCTAGAAAGTGCCTTTCATTTGCAAAGTGAGAGGAGGTGGGTTATGAAAGGGGAGCTGAGAAAGGCCATCCTGGCTGACTCCAAGCACATTTCCCGACAGACCACGTGGAAACTGAAGAGCTGGAAACTGATTCTTTCACCGCTTTTTCTGCCTGTGCCATTGAGCTGGCTCTGACTCCGCTTTTTCTGCCCCTGGAAAGTCTTTCTGTACCCGTACCCTTAGCAGTCTGGTTTGAAAACAACTGTAGTAGATGACTCTCCATCCTAGCATTCCAGGATCCATGTCTTGGACCAACACCTGTGTTGAGGCTCCACCTAAATCCCAAGACACCCTCTCCCCGCCCCCTGCACATCCAGGAGGCTCCATCAGGGCCCTGAGCAGAGAGCCCCTCCCGCGATTTCTGTAGGAGCTGGAGGGCAGCAGAAGATGGCACTACAAAATGTGACTGTAGTAGTTCAGGACATGCCCTTCCAAAAGGTGCCACTTTGGTATATTGATTATTTTGAGCTGTAGGCACTTGGAAAACAGCAAATGCAGAGAAAGGCTTTCTTCGAACTCCCCTTATCTGCCTGAAGATAAATCCTTCAAAGGAACTCAACTGTCATAGATCCCCTCTCGGGAGTTTCATCAACCAGGGAAGATTGACTCTTGTCACAGGAGAAGAGACCAGAAGTAGACACTACACCTAGACAAATTTTGTCACAAACTATCATACCTCCCATCTCTTCTTCTAAGGGCCCATTCACCTTTCCTAAAAACCATTTACTATCCCTCAAGAGCCCTACGTCCCCCCTTCCTTTTCCATATTAAGATGGTATTTAAGCTTAAATTCTAAAGCTATCTCTTTGAGTTATTCATATTCTATTGGGTCTTTCCAATGTATACATTATGTATACATCTGACACAAGCACAGGTGTCAGACAGAGTGCATTTTATCTCCCTAACTGTTTAGTCTGTACAGAGAACAGATCATATGAAAAACTAGCCTCGACTCAGAGGAAGGAGGAGTGAAAATTGGTGTTGGTAGAGGAATATCAAAAACTTAATGCATGCAGGTGACACCATCTTACTGGCAGAGAGTAGTGGTGATTTGAAACGATTTCTGATGAAAGTGGAAAAAAAAAGTGCCAAAGCAGGACCGAATCTGAACACCAAGAAGACAAAAACCATGACTACAGAAGAAATACACAGCTTTAACATAGACAATGTATGGATGTGAAGGTTGGACAGTGAAGGAGACTGATAGAAAAAAAACTAATTTATTTGAAATACGATGTTGGAAGAGAGCTCTATGGATACCCTGGACCACTAGAAAGATGGACAAATGATTCCCAGAACAAATGAAGCCTGAAACATCACTGAGGGTAAAAATCATAAGGCTGTCCTGCTTTGGGCACATCATGAGAAGATAGGGTTCTTTGGAAAAAAATGATAATGCTGAGAAAAATAGAAGGCAGCAGGAAATGAGGAAGACCAAAGATGAGGTGGATAGACTCCATAAAAGAAGACACAGGCATGAGTCTACAGAGGCCAAGCAGGGCTACTGAGGACAGTATATTATGGATATCACTTATTCATAGGGTCGCTGGGAGTCAGAGCCAGCTCGATGGCACACGACACGCACGTGTTAATAAACTTGTTTGTTTTTTCTCTTATTCAGCTGTCTTTTGTGACAGGGATCTCAGCTAAGAATTCAGAAAGGCAGAGGGAAAAACAGTTCTTCCTCCCCTACAGAGACTTTTCACACTTGAAACAGAAAACTCAACGTATTATGCCACTGTGTATGTTACTTTCTCCTGAGTTGAATTTTACTACTTGACCTGATTCATACACACATGACCTCTTTCCAGAATTTCAAAACTGAAACGACCCTTTAGGTCACTGAGTTGGAAATTTAAACACACACACATACACACATACTTTTATTTTTTGGTAAAGCACATTGTCAAGAGATACGCCTGGTGCATATGCCCACCAAGCTCGGTGTCTGTACTACTGGCTTCCTTTAAGCCAGGCAGCCCTATCAAGCCTTGGATATTGTATTGTAACATGGAAAGTAGGTCATGACCACAGGCTGGCAGTTCTCAGCATAAATCAGTTGTGGGGAGATAAAACCCGTCATCCACAAGGAAGCAGCCACGTAGACACTCACGTGGCCACATTGCCTCCTTTTTGGAGGCTGAAACACAACCCACATTCCTGGGGAATGCATTTTATTACAACCACCAAAATGCCTGGAGTGATTTCTTTTTTTCTTTGAAGTTAGCAGCTTTTTAAGGGGAAGGTGAAGTTTGTCAAAAGCCCTGAATGTTATACAACTACAGCATCCATCTTTTATGAGGTTGGGGCAGGCTAAGTGTCTCCTTATAATTTATTAAAAATGGGGGCCTGAGAGGCTGTCAGCTCTTACTAGATTTCTCTTTGTCTCAGGAAAGACTGTGATAGCTGTCCTGGCTGAGTGCCCTGAAGTGTCCAGCCTGGCGGAAGGGAGGACATGGTGGTGTGAGTGGTTTGTTGAGCAGGATCCTCTGTGGGGAAGGGGAGTGGTTTCAGAGTGGGTCCAGTCTGTTGCCCATAGACCCTTGGTTCCTCCATTTTGAGGGTACAAGTCTTTGATGCTGTTATTTGTGCTTTTGAATTCTCTCATGGGTCAGGCCGAGGTCAGACACAAAGCTATGACCACATCCTTTCCTGCTTCCTTCATTCCCTTTCTCCTGAGGGCATGTGACTCTGGTCCCATTTACTTTCCTCCATGCTGCACCTTGCCATCTTCTCTTCTTGGAAAGCAAGGTCACTGCTGAACCTTGGAGCATGAGATGTCAGACAGACAGCTACAAATACAGGCACCCACGGTACACCATATCTGTCTTCATTCCTATGAATAACCATACACATGGGCCAAACCAAACTGCACAGCCAGAGCAGAGCCGGGTACGGATGACTCAGGCATGGAATGGGAATCAGTCCCTTCTCAGCCCTGAGTCTCTGCTCTATTTCTGACTCAAATCAGATCTGGAATGAGTCAGGGTACAAGTGCAAATCTATAAATGTATGTGCTGTTCAGAGGAGTGGCTTGGGGGCTCAGAAAGCTGGTGGGTGACCCCAGCTCAGCTCCCTCGAGACACAGGTATCACCTGTGCTTCTTCACTAATCTTTAGAGGAGCCCTCGGTGCTGCTGTTTACTGCACTCCACAGTCTACTGAGCTCTGCTAGGAAAGGACCTCTGTGGGCCCAGCCTTGGCTTGCATGTAGCTAGTGTGCCCTGAACTCCCCCTTGGTGCCAGGTGCAGAGGAATTCTGCCCCAGGATGGATCAGACTCAGAGTCCCACCCATACCTGGTTTAGGTGATTTAGATGATGAGATTTGCTACTTTATGAGTTGATGATATTTAGATGAGTTTTTCTTTTTTTCAGACTTACAGGCAATGCTGGCATGGGTTACGACTTTTAGAGATACTGGAATGAGGTAAACGTATTTTGCATATTAAATTGGGGGGACAGAGGTGGACTGCAGTGGGTTCAATAGTGTTCCCTCAAAATTCAGGTCCACCTGGAACCTCAGATATAAACTTACTTGGAAATAGTCTTCGCAGATATAATTAACAGATCTTAAGATGAAGTCATCCTAGATTTAGAGCGGGCCCTAAATCCAATGAAAAAAGAGAAAAGAGAGAGAGATTTGGACACAAGAGAGGAATGTCTAGAGCCACCAGAAGCTGGAAGAGGCAAGGAAAAGGTCTTCCCTAGAGCTTTCAGAGGGATCATGGTCCTGCCAACACCTCGATTTTGTAATTCAGGCACCAAAATGTGAAAGAACAAATTTCTGTTGTTTTAAGGCACATGGTTTGTGGTAATTCGGTTCAGCAGCTCTAGGAAACTAATACAGAGTATGGTACAGTGTCATGGAGAATTCACAGCCATGCCAAAGGCAGGGCTACTGAGAAGTCCATCATCTGTGCAGACAGCAGGGCACCATCAGAGACAGAAGTCATTGGCAGCTTCCCAAAAATATGCCGGGTAGTAGCTTGTGAGGCCTATCGGGGGAAGCCGAATGCCAGCCAAGGCTGGGCCTGGGGTTGCATACAGTTGGGGCCACAGCAGGGTTTCATGTAGGGAGGCATAATGAGAAGGGGTTGGGCTTGGGGATTAGGTAGACTTGACATTGCCATTTGGTAGATGTTGGGTCTCGAGCGAGGTCGTTGACTGCTCCGGCTCTGTTTTTCATATTTGTATAGTAAGCGCCATTGTATCTACCTGTCAGGGTTGAGGAAGGAGTAGACGAGGCGTGTACTTGGCATATAGTGGGTATCTCACTGTTAGGTCCATGCTGCTGATGCTAACTTACGGGATCTGGGGCGAGTCTACTCTGGGGTCTCGTTTTCATCCTCATAAAGCCATTGCTATAGCTGCTTCTCGTACTAACCACCCCACTCCCAGCACTTGCCCCATGCCATGGGCTGTGTCAAGAACTCCTCATACATTATCTCATTTAATCCCCACCACAGCCCTGGGAGCTATTATTAACTCATTTTACAAATGAGGTAACTGGGGCACGGAAATTTTAAGTAATTAGGATTCAACCCCAGCAGGGCTGTGTAATTCTGAAGCTGGAGCTGCTTAGCACTGTAATAAAGGCCACTGGTGTTTTCATGCTCACAGGTTTTGTTTTTGTTTATGTTGAAAGCTCTGTTCCTGTACCTGATTCCACTGTGACTTCCAGCCTGAAGTCACAGGTGGGCTGGTTTGGTTGGGAAGAACCCTACCTATGAAACATAAGAAGCTGTGCTGAAGAAACCTTGGGGCCACCTCTCGAGGGAGCAGCACCCCAGCACTGACAGGCTTTTGGACTCCAAGGCTGCTTGGACTCACTCACCCCAAGAGACGAGTAGGCCTTCGGGACTCTGCCAGGAGGCAGACAGCGTGGCCCAAGGCGACCATGAGGCTTTGGCTGCAGGCAGCTGCCTCCTCACTGGCCTCCCTGCTTCCTCCACTGCCTTCCTCCAGGCTATTCTTGACACCAGAGCAATCAAATGTAACCTACTGCTGCTCTGCTCAAAACCTACCATCTTTTCCCATTTCACTGCTAGTAAAGCTGCATGCTTATAGTGGCCTACCTGCCAGCTCTATGAGATCTGAGCTCACCTCCTCTTCCATCCCTCATGCCCACTTAGCTCTGGCTGCACTGTCCTCCCTGCTCTTGCAGACCACTCGCGGCCCACTCCTGCCTCAGGGCCTTTGCATTGGCTGTTCCCTCTGCCTGGAGTATTCTTCCCTTCTATATTTACAAGGCATACTGATTCCCTTTTTTCAAGTCTTTGCTTAAATATGAGGCCTTTCCTGAGCACCCTAATTAAAATTGCAACCTCCCCGTCCCCTAACCCCCAGCCCCAGCAACACCTGCTCTTCTTTCTGCTTTAGTTTTCTCCATGGCACTGATCCCATCTGATATTCCACTGTTTCACTTATGTACTCGTTTATCCCTTATATCTATCAATTATTGCTTGGGTGAAAGCTCTGAGTCAAAGCTCTGCAGGACAGGAAATTTTGTGTTTTGCTTATTGCTGTACAATCTAGTGCCTCCAACACTGCCTGGTTCACAGTAAGTGTTCAATAAATATTTGTCAAATGAATGAATGAATAAATGAGAATTCTAAGGTACTGTCTGGCATGGCACATGGTACATGCTCAGTAAATAGAACTATCCTCTTGCCCTCCCAAGATGATAATAAATTCAAAAGAAAGTTTGCTGAGATCTGGGGACACAGTTATAGAGACATTTGCAAACCACCCTGAATCTGAGTACTGGGTAGTGTTCAGTACCTACCCACAGTAAACACTGCGCTTGCCCCTTCCATAAACTCTCTTCTCTCTAGTCTCCAGGCCTTTGCATGTGCTGTTCTTAAATATCCCTTCCTCCAGGAAGCCCACCTTGACTTCCAGACTAGGTCAGGTCTCCCTTACTGGTGTTCCCCCAGCATTAGATGGTTAATCTGGATGCTTTGGGCCTATGAGTGCTGCTTCCATCCCTGCCCTGCCTTGGGGTCAGTGTGAGGGATAAATGCCCCAAATTGTTGGTGAAACACAGTGACTATCCAGAAAACACTGCCTCCCTTGCACCTCTCCTGAGATAGAGGCTTCAGGCCACAGCAGCTTTTGTTAAAATTGGTCTTCCTCTTCTACCTCCCCCACCCAAATGACTGCCCTTAGTTGAGGCTGGAGAGAGAAAAGCTTCTCTCAGAAAGAAGCCTGTCAGGCAGATGGGAGATGTTTGGGTGCTAGGCAACTGGTCAGGAAGCAAATACTGGCCTCATCTCTGGGGCCCTCACCAGACACTGTGCAGCTCAGGTCTGGAGTCCTTTGTCTGGAAGAGTTTCCATTTCATTAGATTCCCCACCTGATCTACTTGTGGGGCTATGGGAGGCAAAGAGGCTGTCAGCCTGCAGGCAGCTAGGAGCAGGAAGGAGCCACAGCACCAAAGGAGGTGGGGTGGGTCTCCCACTTCTCGTTCCTGTTGGCCCTTGCCCTGCTGGTGTCCTCCAGGCATCCTCCCTCCATAAATCAAGATGCTCTCACGGCCATGTTCTTTGTCCTCTTCATGGCCAGTTCTCTAAATAAATAGATAGATAGATAGATAGATAGATAGATAGATAGATAGACAGACAGACAGACAGACAGATAGATAGATAGATAAATAAATGCATTGAAAACAGGACTTTGGCATGCCAGTATCTGAGGATTTTAGCTCTTCAATTAACTCGACCATTTATGGAGAGCCTACTCTGTACTACTAGACACCGGCACCAGAGTTATCTCAGTTATCACCCAGATCAACCCTGGGGTATTGAATTCGTAGATCTTCTTTTATAGACCAGGAGACAAGCTCAGGCAGCCTAAGAGAGATGTTCAAGGTCGCACAGCTAGCAGGTTATTTAAATCCAGGGCTCCCTCATTCTGTCCTCTTCGTATTCAAATCATCCTGTTTCTCTCAAGAGTTACCCCTGTTTTACACATAGGATAACTGGGCATTGAGCACTTAATTAATGACTTGGTTCTTGGACAAAAAAAGAGGCAGGAAAAACCACAAAACAAAACACATTCACCCCGGTGAAGAGGATGCGTCTTCTCTTCCTCTGCTGCTTCCTTCACATGGTGAGAGCTTCGTTCATGCACCATTCAGCCTTTTTCCTCAGGCCCCTCGCCCGTCCTTCTCTGCTGTCTGACTACAGGGGAGGCCTGTCTCATTTCTGTGCTGCCCGATGATGGGTGAGTGTGTATAATTCTAGTATTCAGTATTTGTTTCAGAAGTCATCTTCCCACAGATATAAACCATCCCTTGTCTAGACCTTACTGGTCATAAGGGAAACATTTTGGTTTCTATCTTATTTACTCTTTTTTTTTTTTCAAATGGTTCAGAACCTGAGCAGGAGAGAGGGCTGTATTTATTAGACATTCTGGAAGATCCTAACAGTCTTTTGATCTAATTCCATTCTGTTCAATCCAGGACACCTGCTTGTAAATCTAGCATACACAGAGGTTGTGCCGCTGCCATGGAGTTCCCTAAAAAAGTGGAAGGCATGCTACCCATTCTCCTGGGCTTTACCACCAAGTAGGGGAGGCTGGGTTGAGCCACAGACACGTCTAGCAATTCTAAGGCAATGCACTGGAACGCCTTCGCTATGCCATCAGGCAAGCATGCAGTGATCAATTTAAATCAATGTCCTAGTTGATAGTGGCCATACGTAAATGGAAACCCAATCTCAAAATATTGGAACGCAATAATAAATATTCTCCACTTTTATTCTGAACTTATACAAAATGGAATTTATTCTTTCTTCAATGAATCAGAAAGTCTTTCATGAGCTTAGGGAAATCACAGCTGCCTGTGTTGTGCAGTTAGTGCTACATCCAGTTCTTTCTTAGTTAATCTTCAACCTGGACAGGAGGTTTTGTTATCCCCATTTCACAGATAAAGAAAATGAGGCTCAGAGGACTTTAGTAACCTCTCAAGATGACTTAAATTGGATTTAAAGCCAGTCTGTGCAGTCCCAAAGCCAAGTCCATCTTGGCACACCACGCTGCCTCTCAATAAACATGAGAGCATTAAATCCTTGACATTCACGAGAATAATCCCAACACCTGTGAGAGCTCCCAATTGACAAATTCTACTTTAGCATATAATCGCCTCCATAAGACATCAATTTTCTAGCTAAGGCCCATCCCGTTTACTCCTACTTCTGACACCAGCAGGGGCCGTTAAGGCTCACTTTCAGGGGGCTGCCATGCAAGGAGGGTGGGCAGAGAACAAGAGGGCTGTGTCGAGAGGTGAATGGCAGATGTCTGACTCCCTTATAAGTCGAGCACTCGCTGCCACACACCAGCCCAGCTCCCTGGGGCACATGGCAGAGAGCATAAGAACATGGTATGCCTGTTCCAGTGGTCAGATGGCCATGTCCCACTGCTGAAAACACACAGATGTACACACACGCCTTCCGCCGACTTGATTCTGGGCAGAGACACAAAGCAGGGCTGTTCCCCGGGGACAGGCAGCAGATGATGGAGTTTCCCAAAGTGCCGTCTGAATTGAAATTTTAAGATGTATGTTGGTAGATATTTTGATGTTTAAATAACTAAGCAATTTATAATGACTGTTTAGATAAGTGTAACTAGGATATCAAACCCTGATTTCATAGATAATATGGCTGATTTTCTATTGATAGTAATGACACACAGCTTTTTCTGAAAATATATCAAAGTAAATCAAATGAGTCAGCTCAGAGGAAAATATTTAGTCAATGGCCGTGCTGCAGTACTTGGTGAAACCCCTGAAGATGGTCTGCGGGTGAATAAAACGGGAGATCCTGGCTCTGAGGGTCGGGTGTGGGCATCAGGGAGACGTGGGTGGGGAAGAAGCCTGAGGCCGCCTCCTGGAGGGGTTTGGAGCTTCAAAGGCAGGATGGCTGGTGTTCTGGCTGGGAGTAATTATGTGTGGGAACAGACTGTGTGTAATGTTGAGGGAATTCAAAGTACAGGAAAGATCCCTTCGGGAAGAATTAAACAAGTCTTCTTTGAAGAAGCGAATATAAAAACAGGACCCACCCCTGCTATAATCGAATGCTCTCCCAGGGCTTTTTTTTTTTTTTTAAATAACTTTTTCATATGGAAAATTTCAAACATAAGCAAAAGTAGAGAGGATAGAATTCCATATCCCCATCCCCAGCTTCTTCCTGATCATTTTCACCCTCTAAAGGAAGGATCGCTTAACTGGGAATTGGAGATCTGCATTCTAGTTATAGCTCTGCCACACTTAGCTGTGTGACTTTGAACAAGTCAGTTAACCTCTCTGAGACTGTTTCCTCTTAAACGATATGAGGGGGATGGCTCGGTTGATCTCCCAGTAACCTCCTGTCACCCCAACCCGCTTCTATGAGTTCATAAAACAGCAACCAATAATGCATAGCCCTGGGTTAAATGTGGTGCTGAGCAAATTAAACTGGCAAAGTCTTTCGACCCATAACCTTTGTATAACCTTTCCCATGGAGTCTAAGGAAGTATGGGGACATGCTACGTGATTCTGTTAGGATAGACACTCTTACCAGGCCAAATACACTGAGATATGTCCTGATCTGGAATGAAGGAAGAAGCAGAACAAAATCACTTTTATTTGAAATTCTATGCAATAATACTGGCTTTGTATTGGCAGTATTTGGGGACAATGGTCTATTCGTCTCCAATTCACACTGGAAAGGTAGGTTAGGTGACCATCTGTTGATTTAAGAAAACCATGTGGACCACAGGACTGGAAAGTGATGCCCCCTTGGGAAGCCTGTGAAATCCTGATTTACACAACTGAGTAACTCTTATTGGTGAAATTGATCAGATCATTGTTTACGTGAGTAAACACATACAAAACACTTAGCACAGTTGCCTGGCATAATATGTATCGGACATAATTCTTATGATTTCTATTTTCCATGCAGATATTTAACTAAAGAGTTTAAGTGTACACATGTAAAGCTCACACACATGCTCAGTGTTGGTAACAAAGGAGTAAAAGAAGGCATAAAAACCTACTTTGATAAAATAATCTGAATAGCACCCAGTGGGGAAGTCAGCAGCTCTTCATCCCAAAGAATCACCTGTTGCCCCTCCACACCTGTTGCCCGCCGAGCTTTCAGATGGGCCTTGCATACAAAATCCTGTGCCTTCCACACACGGCCTTCAGCCTTGATGACCCTCCCACTAAGCCTGCCTTTCTCACTGGTTCAGCCTCTCTGCTCAAGTGAGAATGCAGAGGAGAGAAATGAGGTGGCACAGGTTGGAAGCGAGAAGAAGCAGAAAGAGAACAGAGCAGAGAGTGAGTGGCTCTGAGTTCCAGTCTTGGTTCTGCCAATCTGAGATCTTGGGTAAGACCCTCTTTTGGTCAGTGCTACTGGTCTCATGCACATAACAAAAGGGCTGAACAAGGTCATGGGGGAGCATTTTTAGCATGAAAATAGTCTATTCTATGAACATTATGATGTAGTAATTGTATTACTATATGTCATAACTGTAACAATGTATAAAAATCATATGTACTGTAAAGACTCCCGATCAGCCCTGATTCCCGGGACTGCCTCGTTATAAGTTTTATTTACTCCTTACTTGCACTCTCACTGGGCTAGATGCTGGGACACAGGGTTCCTGTCTTTGAGAAGCTCATAGGCAACCAGAAGAGACAAGGAAAAGATCAATCGAGTGCAGTAAGAGCTATTATGAAGATAAAAACAGGTGTTTGGGAAGTCCTAAAGAGGCAGCTATGATCCCAAAGGGGCTGGAATTTTGGCTTCTCTCTGGGTTAAACATCTGCTCTTCCTCACTGAATCAATATGGAAACATTTACTCATTCAACAAGTGCTTGTTGAACTTCCACGGAGCCCCAGGCGTCGTGCTGGGCGCTCTGCGCAGGCCCTCTAGGCATAACTGCCTAAGGGGAGGCAGGCAATACACAGGAAAGCAACAAGGATGCGGGTCCAGACTGTGTGTGGAGCTATGAAGGAAACTCAGAAAGGATACGAGAGAATGTCAGAGACAGATGTGCCTTAAAGATCTGGAGGCCTCCTTGAGGACCTGACTGCTGAGCTGGAAGCCAAAGGGCGAGGTGGAAGCGTCCAGGTGAGGAGTCGGGGAAGAGCACTGGGGACAATGTGGGCAAAGGTGCAAAGAGCCTGGGGGCTCAAGAAACCCAGACGGCATGTGGCGGGAACCGGAAGAGTGAGAGCTCGTGTTGATGGATGAGGTCCCAGGGTGAGGTGGGTCCCCCACGACAAGTCCAGGAAGACGCATTGAAGGGAAAAGCGGGGAAGTGAACGGATCCAATTTACCCTTTTAAAAAGCACTTCGGTACCCATTTAGAGGACAGGATGGAGGCGGACCCGTAAACTCAGGAAGGCCAGTTTGGAGGTAGGTGGCTGTACCCTTCCCCCAGGGATACATGTTGAAAGTGGGCTTGGCCAACCTGGTTGATGGATAAGATGTGGAGGTGGGAGGAGGGTGAGGGAGAAATAAAAATGACTCTCAGCCCCCTGGCTCATGGTATGAGGCAGACGGAGTCGCTATATACTGAGAAGAGAAGGCAGAGAGAGAAACAGAACATTTCCAGGCTCGCAGGCTTCCATGAAGATCGAACGAAAGGATGTGTAAAGAACACCTAGCACACAGTGGGAACTCAATAAATGCCTGTCCCTTTAATGCAGTGGAGCAACTTTACTAAAACCCAGACAGGCCTGGCAGACAGACCAGCGGACAGAGTGGGGTCTGGATTCAGCCGGGCGAACAGTGGGCTCGGTGCCAGGAAGCCCAGCAATGGAACAGTGGGTTGACTCTTGCTCAGGAGGAAATAAGGCACACCTCACACCTGGCCCAGGTGAAGTCAGCCAGTGAGGCTGGTGAAAACGATTGCCGTGAAGAGCAAGTGTATATTGCTTTACTGTTGACAAAGCGCTTGTGCCGTACATTATCCCATTTGATTCCTACGACCATATGGAAGCAGAGCCATATTCTCAATTTTAGGAACAGGGAAGCTCAGGCTTAGAGTGCATTAGGGACTTGTTCAAGCTCATATGGTATATCAGGGGCAGTACCTGGCCTTTCTGATTCCCACTGAGGGTTCCCTGGTTCAGCCAGTTCACCCATCAGCCACCACAACACAGGCCTGGGACCTAGAAAGTTTTCAAGAGCCTACGAAAAACAAAATTGAGGCCTGAAAAAAATGTATTGGTTCAAAAATACAAAAAGAAAAGGGCAGAAATGAAATAAGCAACTTGTAGTCAAAGAACCACAAAGGCAGGATTTCTCTAATCCCTTCAAAGTGCGTTACCACAAAAAATTATATTTCTTGTGGGATAAGGGGTTTGTATTAATGTGTTTGATACAAAGTGGGGTGTGGTGCCACATACGAATGTCTAGAGCCTCGGAAATCTTAGGTGTCCAGCTGTCAGGTCTCCCTTGGATCTTTTTTCTAAGTTTATTTGGTTTTCATGAAACGCTGTAAATCCGGAAAAACGCTTGAAATCGTCTCTCAGGCTTTGAACGCAGTTGTATTTTTTTGGAGGGAATGTCTCCAGATGGCAGAGAAAAGAGCCGGAGAGAACAGCATGGCTTCCAGAAACCGAAGGTGGGAGGGTCCACCTGTCCCCCCTGGCAGCCAGGAGGCCAGGAAGGAGGTGACGTGGCTAAAGGAGCTGCCCTCGGCTCCCTGGGGTAAGAGGCATGAGTCTACTAAGCCAAGAGCAGCTTCCTGGGCCTGTGTGTAAGGAGAGGGAGGGTGAGTCTCACCTAAGAGCAAAGGCAGGTTAAGTTTTGGTTTCATAGATCACACAGTAAGTAGTCTCCCCCATAGACTCCCATGCAAATCACTGGCCACAGAATCTTAGTTCTGCCAAAGGCGGGGCGGGCCTGTACCCAAGAGGCTGAGCACTCCAGACTCTCAGAATGTGGCTAATGAGCCATAAGCTTATGGCCTGTGGCCCATCAGCCTGTAGCTGGGGAGGTGGGACATTTGAGAGAAAAGAAATTGGTCCCTGAAAACAGTGAGTATGGCCAATCCAGAAGTCACAGGGGCTGAATTTGAAACAGGGCTTCTTGGCCAGACTATCCCCACCCCAGGAAGTAATCCTGCTTCTGATGCTTGCTATGTCGATGTAGGCAAATCACCTACCTCACCTAAACCTCAGTTTCCTCATCTGTAAAACGAAACTGCAGAGATCTACTTCCCTGGGAAGGAATAAGATATAGTAGTTTCCCTTTATCCGTGGGGAATACGTTCCAATACCCTCAGTGGATGTCTGAAACTGGGTAAGGGAGACTACTGTACTGTGCTTAAGTGACAAGGCACATCGGAGGTACTCCAAATTTTAGTTTTTTCCCCCGACACCCACCCAAAGGGAGATGTCTCTTTTTAAAGGAGCCAGGAGGGGCAGGCAGCCAGCCATGGACCTGGAGGCCAGAGCCAGGATCCTGTTGCCCACGTGGGCTGCTGGCCTCCTCTCTCAACTCCAAAGACCAGCCCAGCACCTGCCAGTCCTGACCTCACAAAGTCCAGTGGGGCCTGGGGAAATCATGCCAACGGCTCACAGCCACCATGGCTTCTAGACCCAAAGAACATTACTGAGTGGACCAAGGAGAGGCCTGGTGTGCACGTCCTGCCCCTAGTCCTACCGCTCCCTGCCCACTCATGGTGTCCTCAGCAAGTCATCATTCCTCGGTAAGCTTCATTATTTTTTCAACTTGTAAGACGAGAGGTTTGAATTACATTTGAACTACACTGGTCGTTTTTACATTTTTGTTTTATAGTAGGAAATATTTTAATTTTTTTTAAAAAAAGCTTTACACTGTACCTGACGTTTAAAACTGATTAAAGAGGGGAGAAATCTCTGAGCCTCCTCATCCCCCAAGGCGACCCGAGGCACCTCCATGGAATCCTACAGCTCCAAGGAACAGACTGGAAAATTCTGGCAAAAGGCAAAATTTGCTAGCGCCTCTGAGTTTAAAGCTATATGTGATTGGAGTTAGATGAATTGGTGCTGATGAATATGCATTTCAAATAGTTATGTATAAAAATATATTTGTGTGTGTGCTTTATTTCCATTTTTAACCTGCAGACAGACAGCCAAATTCTTAATGTTTGATGCCTACTTGTTACTTTCTTGATGTTGAATTTGTTGCACAATTATATTTTGATGAGAGGTTGACTTAGTATTTGTAGTCAGCTAAAAATACTTTGACTTTAAGAGAGAAATAAAGAGACAGATTCTCAACTAAGTATTTCTAAGGTGTCTCGCAGCTCCAAAAAAATCTCAAAATCTCAAAAATGATAACTTTTTCTTGTGATCAGCCTCTAAATTTCATAAAGCAGACTCTGGGGTCCCAGAAAATTAGGGCGAATGCTGTTGTTTAAGAGTCAGGGCAGGAAAGAGAATAGAATCAGCTATAGTTGAGCACCTACTACGTGCCAAGTACCATCTTTATACCTTATGTTAGTTAATTCTTTGACCTGTGTTAAGAGGGTGCAAGTATGATCATTCCCTTTTCACATATGGGGGAAACTGAGACTTAGAGGGACAAAGTGACTTACCTAAGGTCATATGGCTAATAGGTTCAGGATTTAAACTCAGATCTGTATGCAAAGACTGTGCTTTTCCCACTCCACGTTGTTTCTAAAGGCAAGAAGTCCCTCTGATTTTAGTACACAGTCACTGAGTTGTATGAAAAAGAATCCCTTTTACTGATCTGCAAGTTCTTGGTTCAACTCCGGCTCTTCCACCCACATTACTAACGCCGATCTTCCAGGAACCCTGTGAGGTAAGCAGGCCAGGTACCATCGTGCCCACTTTTCAGATAGGGAAACAGACTTGGAGAGATGGAGCGACTTGCTTACGGTCATGCAGAGTGTGGGCAGACCTGGGGCTCTGCTACTCCCTTCTGAACCCTCTCTCCATCAAGAGCATGAACCATAAATCATAGGGCTATCTTGCTCGGGAAGTTCACGCTCCTCTCTTTAGCAGAACTTATTTTGTTTTCAGAGTGCACCAATTTTTTCATCACTGCAGGCTTTTCAGTTATTAGGCATTCAATTTCCCTTCAGTTCATCATTTATCTGCTTCTGCTTTCATTTTTTAAGAACGAAGGAAATGCAAATTAGCAAATAAATGTCATGCATAATACAACCAGCCCTGCTACAAATAGCCATTGTTACAGTCCACTCCATTCTAGGACAAATTGGTCTACAAGGACTTGATATACCTCTCCGAATGCGTTTAAATAGGTCCAGCCTGGAGACCAGATTTCCTGCCCAGGCCTGCCTATAGAGAACAATGGCAAAAGTGTATTTTTGTTTGGTCTGCCACTCCCAAGGTTAACAGGTTGGTTAAAGTCGAGAACATTGTTTCTCTGAGCAGCAGGAACATGTGTTTGCAGAGACTAGCGATGGCAGGACAGAGGTTCCAATGCTGCTCACATAGTGTCGCCTGATGTGGCCTTCTTTGTTCTTGGCCTTAGCTCCTGAACTATCTGGCCTGGTGAGTCCCTTACACTTCACTCTGTTTTTTTTGGCTCTCTTAGCTGGAGTTTTGCTGCTCTGCCTTCTAGTATGTCTTTGCCCAGATCTTTGACTTGTTATGTGTTCTCTTTCCTAATTCCAAGAATTTGGCTCTTCACTGGGCTATGGCTGCATCTCTCCATTTGAAGAACACATTCATGGGCTGCTTTGGCATCTTAGATTTAGCGAAGACACCCTTGCCCTCTATCCTCTGCCTCTACCAGGTTTGACTTGTTCTGGTGGGTGGAACTCAGATACACCTGGATCCCTCAATATTCATGTTGAGCTTCGACAGAAATAACAGTTACCATTGATGCATGCTGGGCTCTGGGCTAAGTCCTTTTGTTTATTAGTTATCATCTCAGTCAGTACTCATACCCCTGTGAGATAGTTATTATAGTATTCCCATGTTGCAGTTGAGGAAACTGAGCCTCAGACAAAGTATAAAACTACCCAAGATCTCACAGCTCACAGAGGACAAAGCTGGGGTTTAAACGCAGGTCCATATGTTTTTAGCAACACGCAATCCTGCCTCCCAGCCAATATATTTAGCCTCAGGAACTCGAGAACAAACAGATGTATTACTGACTGTGGTCTCTAGCTTCATTTTAGTCATCAGTATACACAGACACAAGCACGTGTGCATACACACATGTGCACACATGCAAATACCACCCCTCATTTGTATCACTGGGGGTTACATGAATTACATCAGAGTTGAAAATAAAAAATGGCCAACAAGTCAGCATTATTAATGCCTCATGGAACACATTCCGCCTCTAAACAATTAGGTTGACGAATATTCTTGCATTTCTTTTCTTTTTTCCGCTTAATACTATAGATGTTTACAAGAAAAAATGAAGGTTTCTGCCTATGCAGCATTGATTGGTGTTTGCTGGCAAGCATGATTCCCTTTGGATGAGCCAGCCAGCCAGTAGACTCAAGGTTGAGGTGGGGTTCAGGTTGGGAAAGATTTGGGGAGAACAGGTTACCATCTAACCCTTGAGACTCTAGTTTTCATACAAAGAAGAGGAAATGAAGATCTGAAGAAGATTTTTAAAATAACTGAGATGTGTACTCTTTTCTTCCAAGAGCCCTGGGTCTCCCAACTGTAACTTGCGGGAGTCGGCCTGATCTCTGGGGTTGTCCTAGCTCCAAGATGGTGAGACCATTGGACTGGGGGACATTAGGTGAGAAAGCATGCTCAAATTCACCCAGGATCTGTACAATTAAACCGTCCGTAGGTTTCTATAGTTAGGTGCTTTCCCAGGACCTTGTTTCCCCTAATTTCTGTATTTTGAACAGAAGAGCAGCTGTAGAAGTGGGACACAGATTTTTTGGCGCAAGTTTTCCAAAACGATTTCTGTCAAATTGGTAATGGTTCCATTAACAGGTGCTCTGGGGCTTGGAGACATTGCCCACCAGCTGAGAACATCACAGCCTGAGCCAGAAAGACAGGTAACTATTCTAGAGGTGGCACCGGCTTGCAGAGAAGCAGAAGGGCCAGGTGAGTTTTTAGGACGTCAGTCTAAAAAGGTTGGGGAACACTGTTCCAGGCATTTCTGTGAAACCTCTAACCTTCTCCCTATCTCTAGCTGTGCCTTCTCTAGTTCTGCCCCTACATTGTCACCAGTGTGATCGTCCTAAAATGCAATCTCAAACATGATTGGACTACTTTCCTTTCCTTCCTGGATGAAATCCTTCAGTAAGTCTCCTTTGCCTTCAGGACAAAATATAAGTCATTAGTTTAGCCCCAAACCCTTCCAAGAGCTGGCCCTTGTCTCCCTAACCCATGAAACCTCATGCGGGCTTTGAATGCACCAAGATTCCTCTCACCTCTAGGCCTTTGCCCATGCCGTTCCCTCTACCTAGCATACCTCTTTCTCTCTTTAATCCATTTGGTTGACTTCTACTCATACTTCGGGGCTTTGCTCAGGCATCACCTCCTTCAAGAAGTCTTCCTCATTGTCTCTCCCACTTCATAGGCGTGAAAAACCTCATCTTTAACTTATTTTTTTCCTTGTGAGCTTTCTATTTTAAAAAATATTGAATATATGGAAATAATGCTCACAATGCAACAATAAGTCAATAAAACAGGACCTAAAAAAGCACACGAAGTAGCATCATTTTTATTAACTACACAGACATGTGGGTATGTGCACAGCAAACGGACTCAAAGGAAATACGCAAGAATGTCAACAGCGGTTACCACTGGTGGCAGGGCTTGGGGTGATTTTCATTTCCTTCTTTTAATGTTTATAAATTATCTACATTTTATATGAATTGGTTATTTTAATAATTAGACAAAATGTTATTTAAAAAAGAAATAGTCTCACTAAACAGTGTGTGTGAATGTAAATAAATGTAAAGAAAAGACAGTTGAGAACTAAATCTACTGAAGGAAAGATGTCCGTGACATAAAACTCACAAGAGCAACTTTTAGATTGATGTGTATAGTTCTTGGTTAAAAATATACAAATAGGTGAATAGATGCTTACATATCAACAAGGAGGAAGTTGTGGGTGATAGTGATGGTCACAGTAAGCTGAGAACGCTGGTTATCTCAGGGGATTGGAGGGGCAGGTGAGGTGGGAGAGGCAGATGGTTTGCTTTGCCCTTATTGATCTTTGTACCGTTTTATTTCACTTGCTATTGCGAGCATGTATCACTGTTGTAAATATTTAAAAAATCAAATAGAGAGTAAAAGACTCTAAGTAGCAGGCTGGACTAAGGTGCTTAAAATTAATAATATAAGATTTCAGGCAAGTCACAATGTTGCTTCGCTAGAGTAAATTGTTAACATTTTTAATTTGGAAATTATTTTAAATTTAGAGAAAAGTTGCATGAATACTACAAAGAATAGTATAAAGAACACCCACATCACACCTTTACCCAGAATCACCTGTCATTACCATTTTGCCCCATTTGCTTTATTTTCGTTCTCTGTTAGAGTCATATAGGTACTGTTTAATTCATACTTAAAAAAAAGCATTACAGATTTATTTGTCACTGTCTAAAGTCAGACTAATTTCCATGGATTTAAGCCCACTTTAGAAAATACATATTATTTCGTAGGCTACAGACATGCTACATGCGTACAAAAATACATGTAAAGTTGTCCTTTGCAGTATTATCTATAGCAGAAAAGCTGGATACCACCAAAGGGTCTGACCCTTGGGACTAGTAAAACAAATGATGGCAAATCCATATAATGGCTTGCTCTGGAGCAATCAAAAACATAAGATGGATTTATGTGAGCCAATATGAAAATGAGTGCCTTAATATATGTGTCTTAATTCTTACTTAATGTGTTTCAGACATATTAAGTAAAAAGTATAGAACAAAGTATAGAATATAAAATACAAGCCCTGAAAAAAAGGATATATGCTGGAAAGAGTCCCAGGAAACTGCTGGTTTACTTCTAGGAAAAGGGCTTATACTATTCTACACTCTTATACTGTTTTAACTGTGTGCGTGTACTACTTTCATGATAATAAAAAAGCAAACTGACGTGAAAAAATTTTTACTATAAGAAGAAATCTATTTCCCCTTCCCTCCTAGAATATTCCTCTGGGTTTTGGAATATGAAACGAAGCCATTCCCAGTCTCCCTTGGGTTTGCTGGGTGGAGGTGATGGGCAGCCTTTTGCCTTCTGAATTATCTTGCAAGTAGCTCTTCCTCCAGCAGTCACAGATGCAGAGATGGGGACTGTCAGCCTCCTGGGCCTAATCCAGCCCGCAGATATGCCTCCTAGCATCACAGACTGTGCTGAAAATTGTGTAAACGTTAAAAACTTCTAAAGATTTCATGTAGAAAAATCAGATTCCTGGACTATCTGGAGAAATCTGGCAAAACTGGGGTTATATTTATGAGCACGACCCTGGGCAGCAGCCAGGTGTGGGCTGCCCTTGGCAGGTGAGCACACTCCATTGGCTAGGTCCCCTCCTGATGGAGGTTGGGAGCTGTTTGCAGTTTCTGTGCTGACATCTCATGGGTGAGGCCCCGCCCTGAGGGAAGTGGGATTTGAACATCTCTCCATTTCAGGTTCTTCGTCCAATAGTACTTCCTAGTGGAGTCTGCCCAAGCAACTCCTAAGAAGCTCCACAGCAGGAGGAGGGCTGTTATCTCATACCTGTGTTACATAGGTGAAGAGGCAGTGGCTCAGAGAGGTGAGGTGAATTCTCTGAAGTCACACAGCAAATTCATCTCAGGGGCAGGACAAGAGCCCAGAGCACCCAACTCCCGTCCTAGTGCATGTTATGGAGAACGTTATTGTGTCCTACAGACCAGCTTCCAGACTGGATATGACTGAGAGTCAGGGTGCTGGGCTCCCCGTGGGCACGATCTAGCCCTCCCTCTCTGGCATCATCTCCTGAGTGAGGCAAGAGGGATGGCATGTGCGAGTAGCACCAAGGTCTTATAATCCAGAGGAAATGGGTATAATAACAATGACAGCCACAGCTTCATTCATAGCTCACTTATCACGGCAGGTATACAGGGCAGAGGAGAAGAGCACAGCCTGAATCGTTGCTTTAGTACTTACTATCTGGGTGACCCTGGGCGAGTTATTTGTCCCTCTGTCCCTCTGTTTCTTCATTTGCTAAATTGAGATTGTAATAATAGCACCTACCTCAAGGGATTGTTTCGAGGATTAACTGAATGAATATTTGTGGAGTGCTTAAACCATGCCTGGCATGTAGTAAGTACTCAATGAGCATCAGTAGATATAATTATTACATGGTAGGATTTTCTCCAAGTGATTTACATGCTTCATCTCAGTTCTCTCAACTGGAGTCAGGCAAGTACCATTCACTCATTCCTTCATTCAACAGTTATTTATTGTCTTTATGCAGGGTACTGTCTGTGGTGCAGAGAATATAGCATTTGAAACACAGACAGCTTATATTCTTTCTGCCTTCATGAAGCTTACATTCTGTGGGGGTGAGAGGACACAGATAATCAATCCGTCAATTAGTCAGCAGTCAGGAGTGGTCCATGCTGTGAAGGGAAATAACAGAGTAAGGGACAGAGAATGAGGCTGGGTGGGGAGTCGAGTGAGGAATTTCGAACCGGGTGATGAGGGAAGGCTGTTTCTGTCTTCTCATGATGTCTATTTGGACAGAGAGAGACCTGGTGAAGTGAGAGAGGGGCCAGCAGAGGAATGCGGGAAGAGTGTTCCTGGAAGAAGAGAGGACCAGGGCTGTGAAAAGCCCACTATGCGAAATGTTTGAGGAGCCGAATGGAGGTCTTAGTGGCCGAAGCCAGTGAGCAAAGGGGAGAGAGTCCAAACACAGGGCAGGGTGGGAGGCAAGGACCACGCCTTATACTCTGTTCTCTGTTTTACAGAAGAAGAAACTCAAGTTCTGAGGAGTTAAGTAACTTTCCCGAGGTGACTCAGCTGGTAAGTAGTAGAACCAGATTTTTGAATCGAAGACAGTCTGGCTTCAAGGTCCATGTGCTTAACCGTTGGTACATACACTGTCCTGGGTATGAACAACCAGCAATACAGTGGGAGTCTAGGCACATCTATCCCTGCTCCAAACTCTCTCCTGGGAAATTGGTGCAGGGTACAGGATGGTGGAAAAGTAGGGAGTGTGTGTGAGTGTGTGTGTGTGCACGTGCGCTCATGCACGTATGTGCAGGGAAGAGGAGAACAGAACAGAAGGGGCACCTGTGTGTCCCAGTACACCCATGTTCACCTTGGCAGCTTCGGTCAGCCACTCTGGGAAATGGCGAGGGCTCAGGGTTGACATGATAAGTGGCATTTGCCCCCAAACCTGTCAGTTCTTGGGACATTTCAGAGCTGACAGTTTTAAAACACCAAAGGCGCTTAAATAAAAATAGCACATTTCTAAATGCAACATCCTATTTGATAATGACATATGAGGCCTCCATCGCTGGTGGCGTTATCTTACACGGCGATATATTGCATTGTCACAATTCACGCCGTCAATCTGCAAAACCACGTCATAAAACCCTGTAATTTATAACAGAGTCTATGTATTATATATGTGTAGATATCACTGCCTGGCATTCCATATATAGTAACCGCTTGGTTTAGAAGTCTGGCCCAAAGCAACTCTCCCCAAACCCATTCCCCAAACGCAGAGCTCAACAGACAAAGTAAGGTGTGGCATATCACTGCCAGATTCCCCAGGCTGAATGGTACAGTAAGAAACAAGCTGGATCTGGATGGTAGAAGAAGACAAAAATACTAAACCAGCAAGATTTAGTGAAAAGAACAGGGAGTGACCATCTAGAGACCCAGATGTGAGTCTGGGCTTTATCATTTATTTTGGGGTCCTAGGCCATCTGACCACATGGCCCCTACTAAATGTCACACACTGATGGAGATGGAGATGACAGACACAATCCTCCTTCCCAGGCAGTGATTCTCAAACCTCAACGTGCATACAAATCACCTGGTTCCTGTCAGACTACACATGCTGGGCTCCATCCCCATAGCTTCTGATTTGGGTCTAGGGCCTGAGAATTTGCATTTTGAACATACTCTCAGGTGATGTTGATGCTGCTGGTCCTGGGTCCCCACTTTTGAGTCATTTCGTTTCACCTGTTCCAGGGGACTTCGGGGCCACCATACAGAAACTGAAGCTGATGAAATAATCTGTGCAAGTTATTGCAGCAGAATAAGGCAGAGCTATAGATAAAGCCTGGTCTCCTGGACCCCGAGGCCAGTGCTCCTCCACTGGGCTGCCTTGCCTGTCACCTGACTTTGTCCCTAAGCATACTCCAAGCACGGGAGCAATAGCAGTTGGTAAGGATGGCGACCAGACACGTACAGCTTGCAGAACCTGCCCTGCGCATTAGCTCTGTGGGAGCCGGTTGGAGCACTTGGCGGAGGCCGGTTGGAGCTTCCCAGGGCTCCTCTGAAGGTCAGATGGAATCATCTAATGGCTTCTTGAAAGGAAAATGACAGTCTGATGGTTTTTTCCTGCTGAACCTCATCACCTCCAGCAGCCACACAATAGATCGCTGCCGCCAGGAGGCCGAGGAATACAGATCTGTGTGGCACTGCAAGGCAGGACGCTTTTTGGAGAGGTCATAAATGACTTATGGGATCAAGGTAGCAGGCAGGGATGTCATGCTGGGCTGAGCCCTGCAGGCAGAGATGCCGAGGAGACGCCTACCTCTCCCCGTCCCAGTGCCTTCCCGCCTATTTCCTCAGGGAGAGCCCCGTCCTTCACCAGGGGTGACCTTCTCACCCCACTCCTCACCGGCTTCCTGCACAGTGCAGGTCCTGGCCCCTTGTCTCCTGCAGGTAAATGAGCTTGGGCCGACCAAACGTTGGCCTCCCACTGTGGCCTCGCATTACTGCAAAGATGCTTTATTGCCACTAGATTGCTCTTCCTCAGACACCACCTCTTCAGAACCCTTTTAAGCCTCTCCGACAAACATTTTGATGTCACTCCTTATTGCCCAGATCTGACTGCGGAACCTCACACTCCGGACTTGACCGCAGACCTAGAAATAAATAACCAAGTGTACCCTACTCAAAGGGCCATTTTTGCCAAGTAAAAAAAAATCCATGTATGACCCAAACAGTATCCTGGTCCTCTATCACTAAGTTTAGAAACTTGGTTTCTGGCATTGCTAGCTTTCCCCCATTTTTTCTCTCTTGGTTATCAGAATCATCAGGCCTATCCTCTTGAGCAAGATAGGACACTTAAGAATAAATATTGTCTCCTACCTTCCCCTTATCTTCCGCATCACAGCATCGTCAGTTCTCATCATTCCATCATTCATTTATTCAACAACTGTTCTCTGAGCTGCTGCTATATGCTTGTGCTGGGTCCTTGTCCATATGGAGTTTCCAGGGTCATGGGAGGAACAGCAAAGAAATGAGAAACTAGGCTTTGTCATGAATCTCCTGGTGACCTGGATAAAGTCGATTAACTTTTGCTGAGTGAGTAAGGCCTGGTCCTGCCCCCGGGGAGTTCACACATGTGCTGGGGAGAGAGCCAGGCATCCAAATCACTGCAATAATAATAACAGCCCAGATGCTCACAGCACTGACCACGGCCAAGCACTTTATGTATATTAGCTCATTTGATACTCATAACTGTCCTAGGACATAAGCACCATTATTCTATTATCCACATTTTGCATACAGAAGTGGCTTGTAAGTAGTGGAATCAGGATTTGAGCTCAGGAAGTCAGCCTCCAGAGTTCATATTTTCAACACTGCATCACAGTAAAGAATGTTGGGCCTGGTGGCTGTCTTCACTTTGGAAGTGTTTCCAATAACAGAAGAAGCCAGCCCACCTGCCCAGTCCCTCTCTGCATCCACGCAAGGTGATGATGGCCTCTCCCTGCCACCGAAGTGTGACTATCGGGGATCCCTCCAAAGCAGCATCTGAAGAAGGAGTAGTGAAGGAGAGCTGGTCCATGACCAGGTCGTCAGGCTGGGGACTGAGCAGTCTATGCTGAGAACTGGCCTGCAAGTCCATGTGGGCCCCGGTGAGCCACGGAAACATCTGACTCTCCCAATGCCTGCTGGGAAGGACCTCCGAGACAGACTGCCCAACCCCAGGAATAGGTTTACCAAAGCTCACCTGCCTGCTTCAAAATTCACTTGCACCTCTGTACTTCTCCCCAAGGGTCTCTTTCCCTTTTTTTCTCTTATCTTTCTATGAATTGAAGGAGAGAAAGAGAGGGAGGGAATGGTGAAAGGAAGGAAGGGAAAGAGGAGGAGGGAAGGAAGAGGAGGGGAGGGAGGAAAGAAGGGAGGAAGAAAGGAGGAAGGAAGATAAGTCTATAGTTGCTCAAATACCTTACGATACCAATCTCTCAGCCTGTCATTCAAGCCCTCCTCCCCACCCCCAACTCCATATTCTAAACCTCAACCACTTTCCAAACTTACCTATCACAATCTCCCAAAGGACCATTCATTTATTTAAAATTAATCTATGTGTCCAGGGTGGGACAGATACTCTGCTAGACTCTGGTTGAACAATATGAGTACCACAGACAGTCCCCGGATGCTGATAGACATTAAATAAATAAACACACAAATAAATATGTAATTACACACTGTGCTGAATGCTACAGGGAAAAGAATAAGGTATCATGAGGGGATAATGGGGGGGGTGGGGTCAGAAAGTTGTTCCGATGTGCAGGAGAGAAGGAGTGTGGAGTGAGGGGTTAAGGCCGCCTGTAATGAGTGATGGACACCCAGGTCTCAGCCAGGCGGGAGGTGCTGAAGGCTAATGCAAAAGACCAGAGAGTACTTTAAAGAAATCCAAGGATGTTTGCTCTGTAAATGAGCTATGAAGTTCATTACCTGGACTGTGAGCTCTTTGAGGGAAGGGCGTCAGATTGTTATTTATCTGGGTGTTTCCCGGCCCTGCTAAGTGCTTTGTAAGCACTTATTCACGGAGACACCAACTGGTTCTACAGAAGGTGAGCCAGGACCTCCACTGCGGCACATGTCTAGTGAAGTGTGTTTATTCTGCATATCCCACCCGCTGTCCCCGAGCCATGGAGACAACACACATCTAGAAGGGCCACTGTCCCGCTCACTGTCCCACGCGCCCTGAGCCATGGGTCTAGTCTGGGAGCCCAGAGGCCTACTTATGAGCTGCAGTTGTCAGCTTTTCGGTTAGTAAATCTTTTTCTCCAAAGAAAATCTTAGATGTAAATCTACCATGTGAAACAGACCAGAGCAGAGTTCTTCTGGGAAACCCATTTTGACACCCGTTGGCCTAGACCGTCTCTGGGATGGGGCCTTCTCCCTCTGGTCCCTTGAATACCAGGCTGCCGCCTGCTCCTGTTCTGACCAGGATCTGCCCTTCAGTGAAGGAGCATTGAAGTGTCAGGAGTCATTCTGAAGCAGGAGTAAACATGCCCATCACCCAGCTTGGATGCCCTGGACTGCGCAGATCTGAGGGTATGAAAGTGGGGTCTGCCTGCAAGAGGTGTTCATATAGCACTTCGCAGGGTTCCTCTCCATGCTCACTCTCTTCAGAGCACAAAGGAACAGGGCTGCTGTAGACAAAGGCTGAGGGCTGGTGAGTCTCAAGCGACACCCAGCTGAGTAGCGACAGGTCCCTAAGTTGCTAGGCAGGGAACCTGGGAAAGGATGAGAAGTGGCGAGTAGAGGAAAGAGGGGTGCTTTGGACTGGCATCCCACTCTGCCTCCCACCACCCATGTGACCTTGGGCGAATGACTGAACCACTCTGGGCCTCTCTTTCTGCATCTATAAAGTCCATCTCATGATGTTACTGTGGTGATGGAATGAGATGTTGTGAATGGAATAAACCAACGAGAGGCATGAGGTGTAGGCCGGGTGTCTTAAAAATACTTCATAAACTACAATGTCACCACTGGGAAGAGATGCGAAAAGCACCCAGAATGGTCTGGCACACATTAGGCACTTCAGTAGCCACTCTTACCAGGGCCTGGAGAAGAATGCCTGGCTACCATGGATTTTCCTGTGTGCACCATGTGGGTTCCAAGTGCTTTCCATGTACTGCCTGACTCAATGCTCACAATAACTCAATGAAGCAGGCATGATTTTTTTCATGTTACGCATGAGGAAACTGAGGTACAGAGAGGTAACTCGCACAAAATCACACAGCTAGTGATGAGTGGAAATTAAACGCGGGCTGCCTGACTCCGAACCAGAGCTTGAAACCGCTTCACCCCTGAGCCTCCCTTCCGGGCCTTCGTACGTCTCACAGTGTACGGTAGAGGGGACTGTGCAGGCCATAGATGTTCCTCCCGTCTCATCCCGCTCCTGATGGGGCAGCTATTTTCTGGAACGATGCCAGATCAGAGGCCAAGGACCAGCATTCTGTTCCCAACGTTTCCCCCTGAAAGCTCTGTGGCTTGGGTTAACACACCTCCCTTCTCCAGGCTTCAGTTCCCCCAGTTACAGTGTTATTGGCAGGGGTGGGTGTGTTAGTAGCATGAACTCTGGACCCTGTCGGCTTTAGGGTATGAGTCTAGGATTTGAACAGTTCCTGGGAAGAGCAACCGTTGGGAAAAAGTGAGAGCCAAGTCAGAATCACCTGCCCTTGCGGAGAAAAGCATTCCTAGCCTGGCTGGATGTGAACCCTGCCAGGTCCAAGCAACAGCCTGGATAAGAACAGTTCTGGGATGATTCGACTCATCCCATGGTCTGACCATCTGACTGTGGCGAATAACCTGGGAGAATAAAGGTGGAGGTAAACAACTGTGTGCCGTGTGACTGTCAGTAGGTCATGTGACTCCAGTCTGCAGACTCCCAGATGTGCCATTTTCTTTTGAACTCTTTGGCCCACGCTGTTTTCACCGCCTCGGATGTTCTCTTCTGCCCTGCCTAATCTGACGGGCCAATCCCTTCTCATCATCCCTCGAGATTCAGCATGGGGCCACCTCTACCAGAAAGCCTTCCTAGGTTAGATGCCTGACCTCTTAGGTTCCCAGTCCTGGGCTTACCTCTGCCCCGGGAGGTTCTGTACCAGGCAGTCATTGCCTGTTCATTCCTTTGTCTCCCCACAGGGCAGTGAGTCCCTGAGGCAGGTGTGCTAATTCACCACTGTCTTTCCCAGCATCCAGTATGGAACCAGGCATGGAGGAGGAGCACAGAGCTGGAGAACAAAAGTGGGCTTAATTCTGTCTAATATGAGATCTCTTTGTTCAAAGTCTGTTATTTCTCCGCTTCATCCCATAACAGACTGAAATCCAAACTCCCCACCAGAGACGCCTGGGAAGCCCACTTGGCTCCACTGACCCTTCACCTCCTGCCCTATGGCCATCATGGTCTTCTTGCTGGTCCTTGAGCACATCCAGTTTCTTCCTACCTGGAGCCTTTTCACTAGCTTCTCTTTGCCAGGAGTGCTTGCCCAGGGACGCTCACATTTGGCCCCTGGCCATTTAGACCTCAGTGGCAATGCTGCTCTCCAAAGAGATCCACCCTGTTTTAGTCCTACACACAGCACAGGTGTGTTTTTGTCCTTCTCCTTCTCTGGAACATAAGCCCCATAAGAGCAGGAACTTGGTCTGTCCTTTTCGTCCCTGTAACCATGGCACTGAGAACAATGCCCTATTTGGAGTGGGCATTCAATAAATCCCTGCCTTATGAAAGAATGAAAACCACTGGTGATTAATGAGCAACAACAAACTCAGTTTTCAGTTAGATTGAAAGGAAAGTCTTCCCTTGCATTAAGTTCAAAGAGGCAAAAGAAAGTAGAAACATTTTTTCTTTTTTTTTTTTGGCAAAGGTCGGGAACTGACTTCCTGTCCCTGGGACTGTAGCTCTCCTGCAGAACCTGCCACCTGGTAGTCACCGTTCTGACCCAGGTTTGTCCCTTGTCAGTACACCCATGGCTGCCTCCTTAAACTTGCTTCCCAGACATGTGGAACCAGACACTAAGTGGATGATCGCTGTGATTAAACCGCCTTTTAATTATTCAATGAGATGTCAATGGTGCACACCATTGTGACATTATAATGGACTCTGACTCCCTCACACATGTCGAGAAAGGCAGGGGACCATTACCTTGTCAAAATGTTCACTCCCCGTGACTTTATTTCCAGTACACCAACTAATCTTTCAAGTAGCACAGAACAGAGGAGTGAGGTGGCATGGCTGACAAGGGCTCCTGCTTGGAGTGATTTTGGCGACACAAGGATTCAGTTGATTCTGTCCACACATGATAAATCATTCACTTTTTGAAATTCATTGACTCTCAAAAGAAGCAAAGTTTGGGGTAATCAATCGACATTTCTTGGCTGCTCACTGGCAGCAGCTTGGGCAAAGATAGGACAAGAACAAGAAGGAGAATGCACTGGTGCCATCCTGGCAGCATTTTGTTTAATTTTGCAACCACTGACTGAGGATTTACTAGGCCAAATATGCTACTGGGCCAGACCAACTTAGAGAAGTGGAACACACACGCACATGCACACATAACACAGATGCATACACACACACATGCACGCACTCAGATGTACACACGTACATGTACACACTTGCATGCACACACATAGCCCAAGGCAGCAAAGAGTGCTGGTTTGGATTGAATCGGAAATAAGAAGAGCTGGGTTCTGGGCCTAAAATTGTCTCTAATTAGTCGTGCAACTTTGGCTAAACCAGCCCTCGGTGCCCCTGTTAATTCAACTCTCAAAGGATGTTTGTCTTGGCTCATTTCTAAGACACAATAATATAGTTAATGACTCCGCCACACTACCTCATTGGTAATTGATCGACATGCATTCGTTGGTCACCGATTCCAAACCCAACACTATGCTAGGACCACGTCAATATCAGGCAAGTCTGACAAGGCTTCTGCTTTCAGGAAACTTAGAGTAGAGCCCAGACCCTAAAAGTGAAGCAGCACACAAGCTGTAGTTAAGGATAATCCGGTGCTTGCTGATGACAAGGGCAGTTGGAGATCGCGGACAAGAGCAATCAGCATTGGCTTGAGAAGTTGGGGGCTTCTAGAAGGGGGTAGAAAGTGACTGTGCTTTAAAGGGTAGGCTTCCCAGAAGTGGAGGAGAGGCAGAGGCAGACCTGGTTGGTAGAGAATGAAGGGTGAGCAGAGGCATGAAGGGGAGGAGTGGCAGGGGGCCAATGAAGACATAAGTCCCCGGTGCTGTCTCCAGGGCCTGAGGACTCATCCATTCTCTCTGTTGCAGGCGGCAGTGGGACACGGAGCACCCAGCAGCCATTTCTCTTCGTTTGGCCACAGTGCCTTGATTTCCTTTTGGGACATTACCTGTGCCTCACTGTGCATGCGCAGAGGGTTTACATATCACGGGACGTGTGACCCAAGCTACATCAACTGGATTCTCTCTCTAGGACTTTGACGTGAATGCAATTAGGCCTAGGCATAAAAAATTCTTGCTGTTCATTCACTCCAGGGACAAGGCCCTGATCTGACTGAGAGGTAATTATTGCCATTCTTTAACCCTGCAGTTCCTCAGTCTCTGCCTTTTTCTCAGCCTGGTTTTCCAGCATTTCTGTGTGTGTGCATGTGTGGGTGCACCTTGTGCATGTGTGTGTGCATGCATGCACGGTGCTTGTGTGTGTTCCATCTAGGAAATCCTCATTCAGTGGTTGTTTAATTAAATAGAGCCCTTCCAGGACTATGATTCTATGAGCTCCCTGATATCCTTCTAATATAGTCTCTTTTGCTTAATTTAGTCAGGGTCAAGTTCTATTGCTAACCAACAAACCCTAACTGACATCCATCTGTACACTCATCCATCCATCCATCCATCCATCCATCCATCCATCCATCCATCCATGCACCCACCTGCCCACTCATCTACCCATCCATTATTCCAGTCTCTTATTGGAGTGTTGCGGACCAGTGGGAAATAAGTAAGACAGACAAGGAGCACAAAGTTAAAGGGAACTGGAAAAGCCAGAAGGAGTTTAAAAATTAATCCTGTAACAACAAGCAATTTAGTGCAAAGTAGTAGAACACAGATGGTCCACTAGATAAAGAGGATCAGGGCCAGCTGGGCTTAGTGGGAGGGCTCTTTGGAAAAGGAAATTTTTTAAGAGCGAAGTTTAAAGGAACCAACAGCTATAGAGCATCTAGTACCACTCTAAACATGTTTACCTAAGCGGTTTCCTTTACGTCCCGGCCATCCTACAAGGTAGGCGTCAGTGACCCAGTTCCCGGAAACTGAGGCTCAGAAAGTTTGGGCAGCTTGACCTGGGTCATCTATTAAATGGCAAAACCCAGATTCAAATTCAGGTCTTACTACCTCCCACATCCTCACTCTTTCCTCAATCCCACGCTGACACTGTGTGACCTGGGGCAGACTGAGGCACTTCCCTGGGACTCAGCCTCCCCTTACCTACCTACCTACCTACCTACCTACTTATTTTTCTCTCCTCCCTTCCTCTCTTCCTCACTTCCTTCCTTCCTTCTTTTCTTTCTCTCTCCCCTCAACCCGCGTATTTAAAAACATTACGGATGGTGGTAGAAATATTTTCTGTTTGGAGCAGGGGGGCGTCCTGGTCAGCTTGGACTACCTCATTACCCAAAGCCCCACCACTTATTGATTATTTACAGAGAGCAGAAGGGAGAGATTCAGATCCGGGCCCACTCATTCCAGGTCCCACTAGGCTCTGTGGTCCAGGTCAGGGCCCGCTCCTCTCCAGCCATGCGCAACCTCTCCGGCCTCGTGTGGGGAAGCCTCAGGGCCCCCGCACTTACCTTTCACTCTAACCAGACACTAATCTCATTTACAACTTTTACTGTCCATAGTGAGTGATTTTTTTTTTTTAATCAATAAACTAATTTCTTGCAAAATCAATTGGTTAAAAAAAATTCTTACCTTTTTATCCAACCACCCACTCAAACCCCAGGTTAGCATGTTACTTCCATTAAAAGGAAGAAAACCTTTTAATCGTATAATCATCTTAACGTTTTCAGAGGATAAGCCTGCATACTGATTGCAGAGCTAATTATGTTATAATAAGCCCATTTCCTCATCCATGGTCTCCTCTCTCCTGAGCGAAGAGTTTCCTGGCTCCTCTCCCTGCAGGAAACTAGACCTATATTCCCCTCCCATCCTCTCTCTGCATTGCGTCCAGATAGCCCTGCTGAAATATGACTCTGAGCCTGTCTCTCCCATACATCCTATTTAAAATGCTTCTTTGGTCCTCCATCACCTTACAGGGTCTCAGACCCATGTGGGCAGCACTGGGCCTGTATGAATGGATTTTGTTTGGCCTACATGGGACTTTAAACATTTTAACTAGGACACCCCTAGGCGGAGTGTGTGTGCTCCAGTTGGCCAGTGACATTACTTCCCTATCTGCTTTGACTTGGCTGCTTCTTACATTACCTGTCTGATCCTTAAAGACAGCTTCATTTCCAACCCTGAATAAAGGCCGAATTGCCCAAATGAAACCTTCCCTTTGTAATTTGGACACCTCTATAGCACCTGAGTAACAAAACTCTACCCACCACAACAGTTTCGGGAAGAACCCAACCAGCTTCTGTTTACTGAGCACCTATGATATGCCAGGCCCAACACTAAGTACTTTACAGACATTATCTCCTTTAAAGTGCACAATAACGTCATGCAGAGGGGGATGCCAAGGATCAGGACGTTAGGGCCTGGCCGAGGTCTGAAAGCTAAAAAATGGCAGTGTCGGACTGAGATCAAGCGCTTCTGGTTCCAAAGCCTATGTTTACAACCTCTGTACAGCATAGCCTTCCATTTCCAAACAGGAAAGAAGCCTGCCCTTTGTTGCTGCCCATTGCTGTGCAGGGAGGACAACTCTTTTCTCTTATAACTCTGTCCCCTAGGCCAGCAGTCCCCAGTCTTTTTGGTACCAGGGACCTGTCGGTGCTCCTATGAAATCTCATGCCTGATGATCTGAGGTGGAGCTGAGGCGGTGATGCTGGCACTGGGGAGCGGCTGCAAATACAGATGAAGCTTAGCTCGCTCTCCTGCTGCTCACCTCCTGCTGTGGTGAGCAGTACTGGTCCGACAGACCAGTATTGGTCTGAAGCCTGGGGTTTGGGGACCCCTGCCCTAGGCTTCTATGTCAGCCCTCTCTCGATTTCCCTCCTATCTCCATGGCTATTTCCTCTCAACCTTCTTGGTCAGCTCCTCTGCTCCCTTACTCCTCAATACTGGCCTGACCGTGGTGCTCAGCTCACTGTTTATCTCCGTCTACACATTCTCTTTACATGATTTCATCCAGTCCATGCCTCCGAATCCCATCATTCTACCTATGTCTCCCAAATCTCTGTCTCCCATCCTGACCTCTCCCTGAGATCCGGGATCATATGTCCAGCTGCCTCCTAGGATGTCCATTAGTTATTTCAGTCTCAATATATCCAAATGTTGAGTTCTACCTGCCCGCTACATGCATCTCTCTCCCATCCCCCAAATCGACTCTCCCCAGCCTTCGCCTTCTCAGTGCATGATACCAGCATCAACCCAGTAGCTCAAGCCAATAACCTAGGAGTTATTTTTGAGCCCTCCTTTTGTCCCACTCCACACCCAATCCAACATCAAGTCTCATTGGATCCACCTTTAACTTATCCCAAATTAGACCACTTTCACCACCTCCACTGTCAAAAACCTAGTCCAGTCTACCAGCATCTCATATCCCAAATATTGCATCATAACTTGTTTCCTGCCTCTCTATTCTTATCTACTATTATCCAGCCTCTGAAGCCTGTATAATCTTCTTAATGAGTATATTAATTCATGGTGTTCTCATATCTTTTAAACCTTCCAAAGTCTTCTTACTGCCCTTGGGATAATCTCCAAATTCAGCTCAGGTTATAAGGTTTGCCACAATTTAGCCTGTATCTACCTCTCCAATATCAGCTCAAACCACTCTCTCTCTCTTACTCTCTGTTCAAGACACACAGGTCTTTTCATCTCTCAAACAGCCAAGTTCATTCTCACCTCAAAGCCTTTGCATTGTGTCCCTTCTACCTGGGACACCTTGCCCCCAGGTCTTACCCTGGTTACATCCCTCCATCATTTTGATCTCAGTTCAGATGTCACCTTTTCAGACAGGTCTTCCTAACTACACAAACTAAAAGTGTCTTGCCAATACCCCTCTCCATCACTCTGTGTCATACTGTCCTATTTTTATTGTCTTCAAAGACTTTATCGCCATCTACAATCATCGTTTAGATGTTTAGCATCTATCTCCACTACCCCATTCCACCATCTTCTAGACTATAAACCCCATGAGAGCAGGGACTGCGCCCATTTTGTTTGTTCACTGTGGTCCGGTGCTAACAGGGTCTGGTACATAGTAGGCACTCAATAATATTTGCTGAACAAATGACTGAAAGCTCTAAGAGGTGAACCACGTTCTGAAACCTGAGGTTGACTTTAAGTGGATGATTCTGTACTGAGCACCCACTGTATATACATAGAGAAGTATAAGGTTCTGAGGAAAATCTTCTTATCACATAAACCCATAGGTTCTACCCTGCACATGGCAGTATCACCACCATCACCATCATCATCATCATTAGTCATCATCATCACCATCACCGTCACCATCACCATCAACACCACCACCCATCCTTATCACCATCCATGCATCATCATCTTCATATCTCCAGCCCCACATCCATCACCATCATCACCATCACCATCATCATCATCAGTAACGATAATCTCTAACATGTTTATAGTACTTTACATTGAACAAAACAATTTTTTATACATTATGTCTTTGGATTCTTTGAATGTTCTTTGGAACATTCCAGGGAGGGAGGTCAGTATCTAATTTTTGTCCAGATTTTACAAACAAGGAAACTAAGCCCTGAGAGCAAAGTCACTTGCCTGGGATCACTCAGCTTTGAGGTGAAAGACAGTGACTCAAGTTCAGCACTTGCGCTGCATGCCCAATTCTGGCTGAACTGCCTCTCTCCATGCCAGCCTCCTTTGCCACCTGGAGGCAGGTGAGGCAAGCCAAGCCCAGGGCTCACTTCTGTTTTATCAACACCTAATTAAGAAATTGTAAGTGAGTCTGCACATTTTCATTCTGGCAATGTAAGAGAGGGGATAGCTTTTATATTGTAATCCCTGGTCACATTTTATGACTACTAAAGGGAAAAAAAATAAAAGCTTAAGAGTTTAGGATGACTTTTTGGTTGGTTAAGGAAAAAAAAACAGACAAAATTAAAAGCATGGAAAAAAATTACTAGTGACTATTTTTACTGCATGAACTTACAAGCTGGAGTGGAGAATTAAAGTTATATAGCTGGGGTTTCTAACCATGACTTATCACAGACAAATCCTCCAGCTTTTTCCTTTTTTTTTTCCATCTCAAGATAGTAAGCAATTTCCTGATATAGGGTTGCCTCTCTTTGCCTGGGAACCCTGAGGGCCTTGTGTGCACAGTAGAGCTGTCATGGCTGAGAACATAGTCAGCAAGAGAGGGCTTGGGAGGCTGTGCTTGTTTACCCTCTGCCTTCAGTAGGGGGAATCATTCCCTAGATCACTGGAGAATCACTGGGGGCAAGGAGGGAGGCAGAGCACTCCTCTGTGCCAGGGCCTAGGGAGGAAAGGAAAGCGCTACAGAAATAGAACTGTCACAGCCAACGCTCTATGCCAGAACCTGTTCTCTCAATGTATTCGGTCCTCATCATCGCAAACACCACTAATATCTCTGGTTCACAGATGGGGAAATTGAGGCCCAGAGAGATTAAACAACTTGCTCAGAGTCATGCACAGTGCATTGCTTCTCACAATCCCAGTCCTTGAATTTAAAAACCAGCATGGAGAAAGGAAGGGCTAAAGGGAGAATGGGAGAAATTATGGAGGGAGGAAGGAAATAGGATATTAACTGAGCATGTGCTTTGGGCCAGGCTCCACAGGATTTTCGCCTGCCTATCTTTTTCCTCTTTATATTCACACTCTGAAATGGGGGGCATTTGTGTCCATTTTGCAGATAAGGAAACTGAGGCGCAGAAAAATTAACAAAATAGTCCATGTTAGTTTGGAAGTTGCACTGCTGAGGTTTGAACTGATCTTCGTCTGGTTCCATTTCTTTTCCTGGCTGGATGGCCTTGAGCAAGTTATCTATCTCCTTATCTAGGAAACGGGAAAAGTATTCTCTCTCAGGCTGACTGCTCAGGCACTGGATGGGAAAGCCCTCTGCAAACCAGATGTCACTGTAACACACAGTCTGGTCCAACCTGTGCTTGCAGCAAGCAGAGTCAAGCTGTCCTCTAATTGTCTAGAGACGAGGAGACTGAGGCCCAGGAATCCCGCAGTGATTGACCCCTGGCCACAGATCTAGTAACAAGGGCCTGAAGCTGAGCCTCCCGCCTCCTGCTGTAGCTCTCCAACATGCACTGAGAAGAGGGAACCTCACTGGGAAGAAGGGGAGACACAAGCGGGTATAAATTATTGACAGCAAAAATCTGGAAAAAAATGGAAACAAGTCACTGACTTGTTGCATTTTTTAATGACACAGGCTCCTAGAATGCCCATCCTAAGGAAGACCGGATATCAGTTATTCCAGGGACTCTTAACTCAGGCTAAAATTTACCCACTTCTGGGCTCTACCTCAATGCAATGAAATCAGAATTTCTGGGGGTTGAGCTTGGGGTGTTAGTGATTTTTGTTTGTTTTATAAGTTACCCCAGGTGATTATAATGCGCAGCTACAGTTGAGAAATACTGATTTATGATCTACTTTATCTCCTGGATGGGGACCAGAGGCCCAGAGAGAGACAGCTAAGGGCTTGGGGTTGCTCAGCTATCCGTGGCAGAGTGCATACTCTAGTTCCCTGGTTCCCGTGTTGGGACTCTTCCTCCATTCCTTTCTCCCAATCCCCCATCCCCGCTAGCATCTCTTGTCCTCAGAGAGAGCCCTGAGTACCTGGGAGGCCTGAGCTGAATCATATCCTACAAGTCTGCACCTGGGCCGGGCTACGCACTACAAAATGAAGTGGAGAACTGAGGCAATTCCCTAATGTATTAGCAAGCCTGTCCCTGCGGCAATCTCATGAGCCAAAGTAATAAATACAAAATGGTAATTTCTCTCTGGAAGCCTGGCTCTGGCCTCCCACTCAATTCCCCTCCCACCCAGAAGTCATATACCACTGCCTGGTTGTCCTCTTCTGCATAGGGTGGCAATAACTTGAAGTTATTTAAATATCTCAGCCAAAACTTGCACTTTAAAACCTGAAACATCATACAATAACTTCAATTCTCCTTTGCAGCTTACTTGTCTGGCCAGAGCAGATTCTTCTAGCCCTCAGTGGAAAGTAATAAAGATGCCCTGCAGGAATTAATTAATGACTCCAAGTAGATAACATCTTTGTGTATGTTGTAGACTGACATCAACCCTGGAAAGGGAGTGAGAAGACCTAAGTTGTAGCTGAGACTTGGCTTCTTACTAGCTTTGTGGCCTTGAGCAAGTCACTCCACTTGCCCTGGATTTACGACTCTTCTACCTTCCCTTAGAGTCATTGTGCAAATCCAGATGGAGAATAGATGTGAAATTGCTTGCATAGACTCCAGTAATATCTGTTCAGGGTCATACAGCTAGCACATAGCAGAGTCAAGACTGAACCCAGAGCCCTTACTCTTAACCATTGTATGATTGAGTGTCTCAGGGCACTGATGGCTAAATGCAGGCCAGGGGAGGAAGGACCTAATTCATCCTAGAATAGAGGCATGGGGAAGGGCAGGAGATGATAAAGCTGAGCCTAGAAGGAAGAGAAAGAGCTTTCAAGAAGACAAAGGGGTTGCAGGATATTTCAGGCCAAGGCAACGGCATATGCAAAGGCTTGGGAGAGCATGGCTGATACAAGGAACCCAAGACAGCTCAACATGGCAGAATGCATGTGTGGAGGTGAGAGTTTGGAGCTTACTCTTGCAATGGGGAACCATGTGATTAAACAGGACAAATTCTCAGAATAAAGATAACAAATGGTTTGGCCAGTGGTACAGCACTAATCTGGAGAGGGCACTGAGGACCATAGCCTGTTACCTGCCATATGATATACAGAGGTGAGGAGATTGAATTGGTGACTTAGAGTGAATTCACTTTGATATCCTTAGAACCCGGCACAGTACCTGGTATACAGAAGGCACTCAAGAAGTGTATGAATGAGTAGGTGAATCTGAGAGTCATGAATAAATAAAAGAATGAGCAAAGGAATGAATGACTGAAATAACAAATGAGGGTATGAATGAGTGAATCAAATGAACAGTCTAAGGCATGGATTGCAAGCAGCCTTAGCAATTCTAACTAATGGCCTTATAGCTACAAAAGCACAGGCTTAGCTGTATTACCTAGAAATGCCTTGTTATTGGCCCGACTCTCTCAAATTGAAGGCTTCTGCCACTTAGTAGCAACATGCTGCACAAAGACCAAGACTGATTACTGTGATTAAACTAGAAGCCATCCTTCTTGGATTCACAGCTCTCTTGGACACATCCACTGATAGCCACAAAAATCTAGAAAGGGTGCAGAAATACCTAGTGTCAGCTCATCTTTGCGAGGCACTTATTTTGGAGGTATGTGACTCCATTGTTATTTCTCCATTCACATGGTCTCCCTAAATGACTAGTCATTTCAGTCTCATATAAAGACAAAGGAAAGAGTTATCCTTAATAGAGACTTACCAAATGGTTGTGCTGTCTGCATTTTAAGCAGCGGCAGCCTAAAGGTCTAGCCTGGAAGAAGCAGCTTTGCTTCTCAGGGCAGGATTCAGGACAAGGTGGTCCCTCTTTGAATTCTGTCCAAAAGGGTCGATTGTTATAGCACAAAATAAAGTGCCAGCGTTGCAATGCACCCAGGTCTGTCTGGGACCAGAGGCGCTTCTTTTTCTTGTGCTCCATGCTGCCTTTTCCTCTAGCCTTGTAGATCTTTGCTACTTAAAATGTGGTCCATGCGGCAGTGGCATTGGTGTTACTTGGGAGCCTGTCAGAAATGCAGAATCTCAGGTCCCACCTACTGAACCAGAACTTGCATTTTAACGATATCCACAGGTGGATCATGCCTGTAAAAGTTATTGAAGTTTGAGAAACTCTGTCTGTAGATGACCCAGAAACTTCTGAACCAAGGATTCAACCCTCTGACCAAGTTTCACAAAGCTCTCTTGGGGGATCAAGGAAGACTTCCCTCAGGAGGTGACAGTGACATTGAGACTTGCAGAAGGGCACAGATTTTGTCTCCCAGTGATTCACCACCATGGGCAGGGAAAGTACCAGAGAAAGCATTAGAACTGAGCTGTCTCTGGCACTAGTTGGGTGACCTTGGGCAAGCCAATTCTCTTCTCTGAGCCTTAGTTGCCCCACCTGTAAAATGGGAACAATACTGTTTGCTTTTCTGTCACATGGTTATCATGAAGATGAACAGAGGTGAAATATTTGCAAGTTCTTAGTAAAACATAGAGCCAGGTAATGGGGCCTATTTTCAGTAGACAACCAGCTATCCTGATCTAACACTTTAGAAGATGACTAAGGAAAATCCAACTGGGCATCAAAGGTGTGAGACCTCGCCCTAATGAAGATTAATCGGCAGAGGAATGGGCTGCTAATTAACCAAAATGTAGCATTCCAGTGAAAGGGCCTGGCCTCGTCCTTGGTCTCACCGAGCTGCCCTTACACAGGGATTTGCAATTGCATTCTTGAAACTGTGGGTTTTTTCTGTTCACTTGGAGTTATTTTCAAAGGAGAGTTCAGCCTAAGGACCTAAGGCTCCATTACATTAGCATTCTGGAGGTCAATATTTCCAGAACTGCTAGAATCAGGTTGTTCTCTCTCATTGTGTGGGTGAGGGAGGCAGCCACATTTTTAAAAGAGCCAGATGTACTCGTGGTACAAAGAACAGGAGAACTGAGCTACTAGAGTTGAATCTCCAGTGTTGGAAGGAAGAGGCAGACATCTCTCCCTCATTCCAACCTCTCCAGGGCCTTTAACTTGCTGTTCCCTCTTTTGGGAATGCTTTTCCCTGGATCCCTACATGGCTTTCCCTTCTCATCCATCTGTCAGGTGTCTCAGCAAAGATGTCATCTGCCCACAGAATCAATCCTTCCCTATTCCCAACTTCGAGCAGTCTCTTGCCATTCTCTCACGTCCTTTTTTTTTTTTTTTTTGCCTTCGCAGCATTTATTAATATAGAAACACTCTTCTCCATTTATTTGTTTATTTGTAGATTATCTGTGCCACCCCCCAACACGGAACGTTTTCCTAAAATCTTCAGTCACCTGGGGTTGCGTGTTAAAAATAAATCGATAATTTATTATGGCTCTCTCCCCCATAAATTCTGATTCAGTAGTTCTGAGTCAGGTCCAAGGATGTTTAAACAAGCCCTCCCACTGATTCGGATCATCTTGAAGATCATTATTGGAGGTGCAAAATGTGAGCTCCGCAAGGGAAGGGCTGTATGTATCCATTTCCCTCTGTGCCGCACACCTAGCGTAGCGCCCGGCACACGTGGGCTCTCGGTCACTCTTTATTGAATGAATTAATGAACAACTAAATGAGTCTACATCTGTTTTTGTGGTACCAATCCTTTTTCCTGTTTTGGCAATCTAGTATTCATACCAAGCTCTTTTTACTTCTGAAGAATGACATTAGGTCCTGGGGCAGCCAGAAGGTGGAGCCAGGCACGGCCCCCGCCCTCAGGGAGGTGCTGGTCTGCTGAGGGGAAAGTCAATCTGTAGAGCGTTGCAATAAAAGATCCAAAGAAGAAAGGGCCATATAAGAGAAGCCTAAGCAAAGTGAGTTTAGAGAGGTTGAAAGAATGGGACCTTTGCTTTCCAGATGGTTTGCTTGGAGGAATGGCCAGAGATAATCTTAGAAGAGATGGCTTTTTTTTTTTTCCAGAAAATATCTTTGTTTGTTTATTGTAAGTTATATATACACGTGGTTTAAAACAATTCGAACCGTAGAAAAAGGTACAGAATAAGAAGCCAGGCTCCTTTCCACCCAGCCTGTCCCACCCTCTCGGCCCCTTCCTCAGGGACAGCCGGTTATCAGACCCCAAGTAGCCTCCCATAATCTGTGCCTATGTAAGCATGCAGCTGAATAGATCAGGGAGGGCTGACTTCCAGGGGATGGGAACAGCCTGAGCAAGAGCATGGAAGTTGAAAAATTCCTTGAAAAAAGATGAGCAGCTCATTAAGTGACTTGGCTTTGTGATTCAGGACCACGAACCACTGACTCCAGGAGGGTGGGGATAGGTCACTGAGATTCTTGGAACATGAGGCAGAGGAGGGGAAGGAGTGTGAGGGAGGTAACCAGGATTCGACAGAAATTAAATATTCAAAATGCAGTCCTTTAAGAGCAGGAGATACAGGTCCTCAGCACCTCCCATGTTAACCCTGCGAGCCTTGTTTCCCTCATCTGTAAAATGGGCACAACGATACTGGCCCCGAGAGTGCTGTCACGAGGGCTGAAGAAGACAAATGTGAAGCACAGAGCCTGCTGCAGAGCAGGCTGTTCTCCGTCCTGTTTCTACTCTCCTCACCCTACCTCCTGGCATCCATCATTACACTTAAGTGGCCAAAAAATGCCTTTATAGAGAACTTAGCTGACCTTGGCTCCAACATTGATCAGCAATGTCACTTTTGGCAAGTTTCTGTCTGCTACCTGAGTCTCCGCTTCCTTATCACCATTTTGCTGGCGCCACAGGGAAGAGAGCTGTGATGACATTCTCGACCCTGCTCCTTGCCCTGGCACACAGGGGGCTCACTCAGTCCCTGCCTGTCCCCTTCTTTCCGCAACATCGCAGCTCACCTAACCCAGCTCCTCAGCCGCAGCTGAAGAGACATCGTTCTTGCCTTTCCAAAGACATGGTAAAAGTAGACTGGAGCCCGAAATATCCCAAGCTGGAATTTTTAAAACGAAACTACTTGGATGTGAAAAATGCAGCCGTGTTTCCCTGGCTGGTTAAAATATTTGATGCTCATTGAATATTCAACAACAACAAAAAATGCTCTCACTTCATGTACTGTCAAAAACGTAATGTAATTATAGCCATGTTAAATATCCCCAGCTGTTCTGAGATATTTGAGTCTTAAATCAAGCCCGCCTGTACACAAACTGGGGTTGCAGCTGGAGATTCACACTAAGTACCATAGAAACATTGAGCTGGAGAAGTTCAGGCAAGAACTTTGGGCAACAGTCTCCAAGCCTGTTTGTTATATCTGGGCTTCACCCAACATTTGTATGAGGACCCCCAACCCAAATTATCAGCAGCATCAGCAAAGAGAGGTATGTTCCTCAACAGCGCCTGTGCAAACCGGCAGGTCATAAGCATCTATCCAAATAGTCTTTCGAATCCATGTGCAGGGAGCATAAAAAGATAGTGTAAAATAAACGGTAATAAAGTGAATAAACACGCGTCTCACTCCAGAGCCTTTGAGGTGCTTCTATAAATCAAATTCCTGCCATAATTTGCTCTGTGAGACTGTGCTGAGAAGCAGAATCAAACCTCATCTGCTTTCCTGAGCAGCAGGTTTAGATTTATGGATGCAAGTTCACAGTGGATGCCCGTGCCATTTCAAAGTGGGAAAATAATTTTTGTTGGGAGGGGTTCCAAGAGAAGATTAAACCCGTCACTTTCAGAGATCGGAGTGGCAATGAGTTTCAGATCAGATACAACATTGGAATCAGAAGGGGATGACCAGCATACATATTTTGAAAGAAGATTAGGTTCACAGTAGAAGAAGCAGATCCTGCTGTGATATAAAAACATCGCCCATGGGCTGAAGCACAGAAATCCTCAGGGTCTATTTCAAACTTCCCAGTGGCTTTCGATGTGACCTTGAGTAACTCAGGCTCCCTCTCTGATTTTTAATTTTGGTTATGGTACTAAATGGAGGAAGAAACCCTCGAAGGCTCTGGACAGCCCATAGAAATGAAAATGACATACAGTTCCTGGTTAGAAAGTGACAATATACAGAAGGCCACCAATAACACACTATTCTTCCAGGGCCTGGAAGTCTTTCTTGGAAGAAGTGAGAGGTGTCACCTATCAACAATAATGAGAAAAATGACAGTGGTAGCTCAGTTTTATCTGGCACCTATACATGTGTTTTTATGTTCAAGAGAGTAGAGATGCTCTTTGTATGTAAACATAAGTTTTATTAAGTCTGATTCCTAAAGCCACCTCCTTCCTCTTTCTCTAAGCACCTCCTTTCTAAGTTTCTGGGGTCCAAATTCCCAATCTCACATGAGTGTAAGCATGGACAAAATATCCCCATGTTGACTTTTTTGAACCTAACTGCATGTTTGTTAGGGATTATTTTATTTTCTTGATTTGAAGGTAGACTCTGATGCAAACCTACCCTGGCCAGTGGGAGTCAGGTGTGTAGTAGAGAGTGTTTTGGACGACAAACGAGGCTTATATTAGTTTTCTGTTGCTGCTATAACCAATTACCACAAACTTAGTAGCTTCAAACCACGCCAATGTATTAACTTATAGTTCTGTGGGTCAGAGACTTAAAATTATGGGGTGGGTGAGGCTGGAGGAGAATCTTGCATTGCCTTTCTCAGCTTCTAAAGGCTGCCTGCTTTCCTTGACTTATGGCCCCTTCTTCTATCTTCAGAGCTATCACTGTATTTCCTTCAAATCTTTCTCTGTCTTTCTGACCTCTCTTTCTGTGTTTATACCTCCTTCTCTGACTCTGATCCTTCTGCCTCTCTCTTACGAGAACCTTTGTGATCACATTAAGCCCACTAGATGGTCCAGGATAATCTCTCCATCTCAAAACCTTTAACCGCAGTTGCAAAGTCCCTTTTGCCATGTAAGACACTGTACTCTCAGGTTCTGGGGATGAGGACATGGCTATTGTTGAGGGGCCATTATTCAGCCTACCAGATGGCCTTTGATTTTGGGTTTGATTGGCACTCTGGCTAGGCCCACAGCCCCTCTGCAGACCCTCCTTTGGTGTGGTGTGAAGGCTGCGCCCAGAACAATGATGCCTCTGTCATGCCTATCCTCCTGGGCTCACTGGTGAGACCAGGACTCCTCTGCCAGGCAAGCTGCCTTACTTCAGTCTAGAATGCTCATTCCACGTGCACTTTTACAGGCCCAGTGAATTGGACATGACTGAGAGAGGCCATGAATCCCTTCTCAGCATTCGTGGGACTTCAAGGAGCCCATAGCCTTGCCCCTTCATGTGGTCCATGGAGCAGCAGCATCGTCATCATCTGGGAACTTTTAGAAATGCAAATCTGAGGCCTGGTTCCAGTACTGAATCAGGAACTCTGTGGTGGGCCCAGAAAACTAGTCATGCTAAAGCTTGAGAAGCGAGGGTCTTGAAGGTTCCCCATTCATCCATGGCCAACTGGAGTGTGCTTGAATAGACCTGCCTGAGAAGTAAGGAGCTCAACATTTGCCTCAATGACTCTTCTCAGCAGGCAGTTTTGGCACTGATTCTTTTCTTCACGACACTCAGAAGCCCGTTGCTTTTTCCCTGAGAAAATCTTGAGAGCAGGTAAAATCCCTCAAGCTCACACTGACCAGGAACAGAGGAGCTAGGGAAAGAAAAGGTATATGGAGGCCTTAGAGGGCTGAAACTAATCCTGGTTATTTTCTGTCCCCATGCCACCTGACCCTCCACAGGTCACTGCCCTCTCCGAAGTTGGGCAGGCAACGGCATGCAATAAGCATCCTCCACTGCACTGTGGTGGGGATAAAATGAGATGGTAATGTACACTATGGCATCTTATTCAGCTACAATAATTGAGACTCACTGATTAGAAATGCAGGTTTGTCTGGCCAAAGCTGCACTGCAATGCAGGGCAAAGAGCACTGACTCTGGCACCCTGGGATCAGGGTTCCTGTCTGTGACTCGGGCAAGTTACTGAAGCACTCTGCACCTCAGTTTCCTTATCAGTACCAGAGAGAAAAGAACACTCTCCTCTTGTTTCAGGCTGAGAAACAGGCCTAATGAATGTAAAGTGCCTGACGGAGAGTAGGAGCTCAATAAATGTGTGTGGAATCAGAGAAAACAATTTACTAAGCAATTCAATAGTATAAACAATGGTGTCAAGGGAGATATTTGACATGCTCAGAAGAACAAACTTCCCCAGGATGTGAGTGGCCTCTATCTGTTTCACCAACAATTCATGTTCCAATTACGAGTGAGTCATCTATTTGTTAGCCCAGGCCTGAGCTGGATCTCATTTTGGCAACGATTCCTTAGCCAGGACTTAAGTTACCAAAGTCCTTAAAAGAATGAAAATGGTTTGTTCAGATTACGGCTGAATTGAATTTTTTCATAGCTCTTGAGTAGATAGATTCTCCTTCATGGTTCTCCTTCCATCTGGCTGTCCCACTGATGGAGTAGGAGGGCACAAGTCATCATTGATCCTGTACTCTCAGAAACCGTCTTTCCTTCTCCGAGTTGCAGGCCTTGGAATCCAGATGATTTCCAGTGACATGGAGTGAAAAAACAACTTTGAAACTTGAAAGACTGTGAGGGACACCTTGTATGGAAGGGTTTATTCTCATCAGCATCTCTAAACATTGCCGTAGAAAAGAAAGTTGGCTTTGGAGCTGGGCCAATCTTTGATTGAATCCCGACTCTGCTGCCCACAAGCTGTAACTTTGTAGCCTTCTGAATCTTGCTTTCTTAGTCTGTAAAATGGATTCCATAACACTCATTCGATTCTGGTGAACTTGACGTAACTATGTCCTATACAAATCATAGGTTGTCACATGCCTGGCCCCACTCCCTGTATGATGGACAGCTCCCTGTAGACCTAGTCACCCTGATGAAGGACACTGACCTCTGCAGGCCTATTTACCAGAAACAGAGTGGATTTACGGTCATCTCTGTGGCCCAACGCCTGGCACACAATAGGCGCTTAATGTGCGCTGGTTGATTGAATCTCTGAGAAGCTGATCCAAGCAAATCACTTACGAGAATCAAAGTGACTGATGCATGAAACAAATGGCCTGCTTATTCCTCCAGCTCTTCTCAACTGGGCAGACATCTGATTGATGCCTTCATGACTGGCCACAGTGGCCTCCGAATAGCCACTATCAGCAATAGCCTGACGTTGGTCAATTTGGATATCTGCAGACCTGAGCCGAATTTATATTTGATTCCCTAAACTAATTTCCCCAAAGTCAAATAACCAGGGTGGTCTTTCCATGTTCCTTACATAAATGTCCATTTAATCACCATCACATCTCTAGAACGTCAATAACTTGAACATTTCTCCCTTAATCACTATGTTAGTTCTGCAAAGCAAAGAAATGGTTGGCCGAAGCACAGGACACCTGCAGTGGGTAAGCCCTATGCCCTCGACCGCTCACTGGGACTGGGAACTTCTCAGCCAAATCCCACCGGTCATTTAGTTCATGCCCTCATTCCACAGAGGAAGACCCTGAGGCTAGACTGGTCTTCCCAGCACACTCCCTGCCCCCCACCCACACTGCTCCTTCCTCACCCACTGTGCTGCTGTGCTTCCAGTGGCACACACCCATGCCGTCGCGAGGGCTTCGGTTCGAATTCCAGCTTTGTCGCCTGCTGGCTCTGTGACAATGGGCAGACCGCAGTCTGTTCCTGAACCGCAGTTCCTCTACTTATAAAATGTGGATGGTCACGCAACTTTTTACGGTTACCATGAGAAGTGACATGGCACGAAACATGCCCAGCTCTGGTCTGGCATATCACAGCCGGCCAGTGCTATTTGCGGTCGTCCTTTTCACAAAATGCTCACTGCAAGTAATAATAACGGAAATAGCTCACATTTATTGAGTCCTTACTTGGTGCCAGGAACTGCTCTAAGCACTTGACATGGATTAGCTTGTTTATTCCTCCTTCTCTAAAGGCAAAAGTTCTTTTTTGCCTCCCTAAAGACATCCATTCTTACAACTACTAGACTGTCTGGCCTAGCACCATCTCAACAGAATTTGCTGATTTTAAACAATACGTTGCTGAAATCATTTCTTGTTTTCTCTCACTGGCTCGTACTAGCCAGCCTGCTTGCTGTGACAAAGGTTGATGAAACCAAGCATGGTTTCCTTCGCCTTTAACTTATGACTAGTCTAACTCCGGATTCACGGTTGACTCCTGCAAATGGGGATAAAAAATAGGGAAGGGTATGGGGAAAAGTGGCCCCTGATGGCATCAGGAATGGGGGTGGCAGCTGGGGGACTGGGCCATAGATGAGGTCTCCGTGGTCTCCCTCCATAGTGTAACAGCAGTATGTAAAAAGTCAGAGGTCTTTCCGCAAAGTTTAAAAACTCAGTTTGGTCCATCATATCATTGCATTATCATCCCTCACCTCCACCCCACTCAGAACATCCGGCCCTCCCGCCATCTACCCTGAACTACTCTTGCGTTTGATCTCCTCATTTCATGCTTCTGTATTTACTTGCACATGCTGTCCCCTCTCCCTGAAATCCTCTACCTTGGAACCACTATTAATCTTTCAAGACTCAGGTCAGGTGTCACCTCCTCCGAGAAGCCATCAGAGTGCCCCAGTCTGAACTGGGTACTCCTCTGAGCCCACACGGCACCTCTGCACTCCTGGCATCTGTCCACATATCTCTACTCAACAATACTGCAAGTTCATGGAGGACACACACCAAGCCTTATCAAATTTTATATCCACAATAGCCAGGAGAGAGCCTAACATATAGTTGACACTCAATAGACACTGAGTGATCGAGTGCCCAAACCGGACAATGAGCATATCCATGCACAGGTAAGTGGTCATGCTAAGATAGGATAATTATATTGATAATAATTAATAACTGCTACCACTAGATACAAAGACTGCGTCGATCCCTTTCTCCAAACCATAACAATAGTATTTGAGTATCCAGAACCTATGGCTGTCCAGGCATGGACTAGTCACTGCATACATGTTATCTTCATCCCAGCTCTCTGAGGTTTGGAGAGCTAAGTGCCTATCCAAGGCTAGGAAGGGGCAGAGCCAAAGTCCTCAGCCAGGTCTGCCTGACACGGTTTCCTGAATCATGTCTCCTCTCAGAGGGGCACTGCTCCTAGCCTTGTTCTCACAGTCGACCCTGATTGGACTCTGTGTGCTCCTGTTCTCCGCCCCGCAGTCCCTCTTCCGAGGCCCCGGTGGCCAGAGAGATTGGCCTCACAGTTCTCCATCCTGCCCAATTATTGGGAAGGCTGCTTACTTCTGCCCCCAGGAAAACTGGGAAGGGCCGGAGTGTGCAGAGCCTGAGGTCCACGGCTGATGCTAAGGAAACAACATGGGCATTCAGAAGCAGGAGCTGTTTGTCTGAGGGCTGAGTGATTAACCTTTGCATAGCTGTAACACACAAACATGAGCTGCTAGAATACTCATCCTAAGTGGGCCTGGACAATAAAACCCAACAGATGCCCCTCCGCAATACTCTTCTCTCCTCTGCCGAGTTTATTTCTAGACCTTGAGTCTAACTGAATGGAGAGACTTTGGAGACAACTGGCACATTCCCCCAAGGGTATCTTCTGGAAGCCCATTCCTCATGTGTTACACTAGTCCCCTTAGGGCTTGGGAGACAGGCGTCTGGGGAGCATTTGGAATCCTGCTCCTCACTCTCTCCCCTTGTCCCAAAAAGAAATAAATACTCCAAAATTGTTTGGGCATTTGCTCATTAGAAATGCACTCCGCTGGAGTTCCTGTAGAACAGGTTCCCAAGTCCCGGGCTGTGGACCAGTACCTGTCCTTGGCCTGTTAGGAACTGGGCTGCACAGCAGGAGGTGAGCAGTGGGCGAGTGGGTGAAGCTTTATATATATATATATATATATATATACATATATTTAACTTTATTGGGGTAACATTGATTAATACAATTATATAATTTTCAGGTGTACATTATAATTTGACATTTGTATATTCTATTGTGTTTTTACCACGCAAAGTCCAGTTTCCTTCAGCTACCATATATTTGATCCCCTTTACCACGTCTACCTCCCCCATCCTCACCAATCCCCTACCCTCTGGTAACCACTAGTCTATAGTCCATGCTTCATCTATATTGCAGCCGCTCCCCAGCACTAGCATCACTGCTTCAGCTCCACCTCAGATCATCAGGCATTAAATCCTCATAGGAGCACCGGTCCCTGGTGCCAAAAAGGTTGAGGTCTGCCACTGTAGAACTCCAAGAGTCTTGGAGTGAGTGACCCAGGACAACAATAAGTCTTGCGGTACACGGTGACAGTATTCATTCCCTAGACCTTTCCTGAACACTTAGTATTAGACTCTGTGCTGGGTGCTGGAGACTGCAGGGAAGTCAGACACGATTCCTGCCCAGGTTTGGAGGGAGTAAGAGACACAGATCACGAGGTGTGATGACGTGCACACACGCGAGGACTAACACCTAAGCAGGGTAGTAGAAAGAGAAGAGGAGGAAGGCATCCATTGTTTGGTGATGAGGGGAGGCTTGTGGGGGTCATCAGGAAAGACTCCAAAGCAGAAGAAACCCCAGGGCTGGGTGTTGAAGGATGAGTAGATGTCCCCGTGCTGACAAAGCAACAGGGGTGGGGGCCCCTATAGTAGCAGAGGAAGGTGGAGAGGCTTGAGGAGAGCGGTCCAGCTGTTGTAGCTGTTCTGCAGAGCTTGAGTATGTGGTACGAGAAGGTTGCGGCAAGAGAGAAGGCAGGGCTCAGGTGCAGGGCCCAAGGAACTGAAGCTCTTTCTGAGGACAGGTGAGCCACTGAAGGGTTTAAGAAGCAGGGTGGCATGTTCACAGTGGAGCTTTAGAAAGACAACTCTGGCTATAGTGCAGAGAATGGATGCAGAAGGGAGGGAGTGCTGAATCGGAGGCCAAAGGCCAGTTACGAGGCCAGTGCCATTTAAAGGCAACGTTTTTATGGGGACCCAGTACAGTTTAAAGAGCCTCCCCACTTTATATATATACACATACACACATGTCTATATATACAGACACACAACTAATATGGTGTATATACTATTGTTACCTCCACTAGATGGAGTAGGAAACTGAAGAACAGAGAGATTAAGTCACTTGTTCAAGAACCCACAGTAAGGAGTAGTCTCAGCAGAACCATTAGTACAGCTTGAGCATTCATGCTCCTAACCACTACAGTATGATGCCACTCCACCAAAGACGACAAAGACTGGAGACAGGGTTGCATGGTTAGATGAAAGTATTCCTGATGGGCCCATTCTGTATTTGGGGCACCTCTGAAATAGCTTCTGGCTTACACAGCTAGAGAGGTACAGCCTTTAGTTCCGAGGTCCTTGGAGGCGAGGGGAACCCAAACAAACAACAAACAAACAAAACTACAGTATGAAATGTTAAGGGGCTGGAAACTCCCATAAGGCCATGATATGAAGCCACTAGGGGTCACTTGAGTGCCTGGGGAACTCATATCTTGAGTTCCTGGGGAATGGAGGTAATCCTTTTGTTTGGGTGCATATGTGCCTACAAATTCTTTAGACACAGGAAGGCAAGGTACAGGGAGGGAAACGGAGAGTGTGCCCAGTGGGAAGGACCCTGCTTTCCTTAACTTATAACCATATCTGCTGGGAAGGCTGAGGTCAGGTGGTTCCTGAAGGTATTGTGTGCTTGCAGGCAGATGTGACTTAGGCCCAGGTATCATGTGGCCACAGCCATAGCCGCCTGGACTCCTGGGCCAATTCCACTTCTACTTTCTATGCTTCTAGGGAGAATAGGATTTGGTAGGGGTAAGGGAGGGCAAGAATCCTACCCAGGGGTCCTCTGATAGAAGACAGGCCCAGAGTTCGAGAATAAGGTTACATGTGGCTTCCGTACAATGCATTTGATAGTATGCAAAGGTGGACTTTGAACTTCCTGGCTCTGAGCTCTGGACAGTGTTTTAGAACTTCATTTTCCTAATCTTTAAAATGGGAATAAAACTCATTGCTAATACAGTGTTGTGGTGAATGTCCGAAGTGAATACTGGCTGTTAATATGCAATTCTGCGCATTTTGTAAAGCTGTCATCAGATGTGCAGAACTGTATTTGGTAGGCTGAGTTGTATAACTTGGAGCTGGAGCTGCAGATACTTGAATGTAGCATTGGACTTCAGTCTCACTCAAGGGGCTGCTAATCAGTCAGCCAAAAAGCAATAAACAAAAAAGGCATCATTACCCTCATTCTCATCTTTGTGGAACTCAGAATTGTGTTTAAAGTCCAGAGGAAGTCACTTAAAAGCATATGGTCATGGCATCTCCTGCTTGCTAAGGTAGGGCAGCCAACAGATAGATATTCTTTAAAGACAAACTGGAAAGCCCAGAAAACAAGGGATGTTTTGGGAGTGGATAACTCAGGGATACTTTACAAACAGGCTTAAAGCAAAACAAGGAGGGCAAGATTGAAGCCAGGGTCACCATGCTAGACAAACATGAGCCCAATCAGCCAATCAGAGGCCTGGCCTGATGTGCCAACAACACCTGTTGGAACCATGACATTTCTTTACCATCCCAGAAAAAGCTCTGATACAGATGAAACTGCCAGGAATGATGCATAAAGGCTGGTAAAATCACCATTAGAGCACTATAAATAAATTTACACACTAACCTTCCCTGCACTAGTGGAAAAGCCCAAACTCACCTAATGGGCATTTACGCACAAATGGCTGAACAGGCTAGTGCCATGCTGGAGCTTGGCACCAGAACTTCTCCTAGGCAGATCGCACAAGGCAGATACCTTCTGTCTGACAGCTGCGTTATCCAGACCCACAGCGTGGGGGAACCAGCACAGCAAATGGCTTACAAACTCTGAGCACAGCTTCTCCTGGGCCCGGCTGTTCATATTAATATCTCTGCCTCGCTGCTTTCCCCACTGCAGAGTGTTGGTTCGTCCAGACCGGAAGACCTATACTCCTGGTGGGGGCGAGGGCCCTGCTGGCACCCACCACTGCTCAATTGCCCTGGATGCTTAAGACGCAAGGACTTTTAAAAAGTAGCAGAAGGGACTGCTCCCTCCCCCACCAAACTAGCTACAGCTCCGATGTTAATTAATATTCTGAGAGTTTCCTCCGCAGTCCCCCTAGAATGGAAGGATCTTGAAACTCTGAAGCCAAAGACGCTTAGATAAAGTCCTAAGCTTGTTTAGGGTCTCTGCGTGCCTCTCCTGATGGCCCAATTTTGAAGAGCTTCTTACTGATCTTCCCAAACACAACAAGCTCACACTTAAGACATGCTTCTCTCTCTTCCCATTCCTTCAATCCAGATACAAGACAGCTTTCTGGAGTTCTGCGGCCCTGGAGGGTGAGGCTGGGGAGAAGTAGGGCTAGTATTCCCAGAAGGGACCGTAAGGAGCAGAGCTGAGAGCTTGAGAGCTGACACCGGAAGGAGAGAGGCTGGGATACAAGGGCGAGGCAACTCCTCCTACAGTTGTGTTCAACTTCCCGCAACCTGGAGGAGCGGACTCAGGGGACCCGAGAGTGGGTTCTGCTTTGGCATCACAGAATGATGTCACCGCAAGGGGCCTGGTGTCCAGTCCCCCGGGGAACAGGGGAGGTCCTGACTCTGGAGAATGGGAGAGCCTAGGGAACGGGTTCGCGCGGTGGGCAACTCACGGAAGAGAAGTTGTGCGGGCCGCAGAGCTCGCCGCGGTACTTGCAGGAGAGCAGCATGTCCTCGAGCTGGTGTCCCAGGCGGTCCATGAAGGCAGCGCTGATGCCCTCGAAGTGGCGCGGCGGCAGGAAGAGGCGGAAGTCCGCCAGCTTGCGGAACCACTGGCGGCGCGGCTCGTCGCCCCTCAGCAGCTCGCTGACCAGCGGGCGCGCGGTGCGGTTGGGTAGCAGTAGCCCCAGCCAGTGGCCGGCGTAGTAGAGGTCTCCCTTGGAGAGGCGCGGGAAGCGTAGCGGGTTGTTGTTGCACACGGTGACAGCCGGGAAGGGCAGCTGGCGACTCCACTCGCGGTGCACCCTCGTGTGCGACGGGAAGCTGAGCCAGTAGAGCAGGCGGTTCGAGGACCAGGACAGCAATAAGCCGAGGGACGTGCAGAAAGCCAGCACCCACAGTGCCCGCCGCTGGAAGGAGCCCCCAGCCGCCGTGCGCCCGGCGCACATGTGCCGCAGCCCGTGCAGTTTAGCGCGGCTCAGCGACGGCCGCCCCCTGCGGGCGACCCCTGGCCCCTGCAGCGCCCGCTCCCGCGCGCCGCCCCTGCTATCCACGGGCTGCCCGGCCGCCGCCACCGCCGCTGGCTCCTCGCGGGCCATGCGGAAGCGTCCCGGGCCGGTGAGCGCGGCCGCGGGCAGCCCGGCTCCGCCGCTCCGGCTCATTCATTCAGCCCGCAGCTGGCGGCAGCGGCGGCCCCGGCCGGGCGGAGCCGCCATGGGAGTCCGCAGCAGCAGTGGAAGCAGCAGCAGTAGCCGCGCGCAGCCCGCGCCAGGGAAGCGTGCGCCCGAAAGGAGCTCCGGTGGCGCGGCATGCCCTCCCGGCGCAGCCGCTGCCGCCTCCGCGGGCGCCCGCCCGGGACTGAGTGCCGCCTCGGCCCGCCGCCCCTGGCACTGGCCTCTACCCAACGCCTCCCAGGAGCTCCTGGCCCCTAGTCTTCCTAAAGGATGCCAGAAGCCGGCCACTACCTCTGGAGGGGCCCCACCAGGCGCAGCGTCTACAGTCCCTCGGCGCTGCGCCCACCTCTCCTCCCCTCGTCCTGGACCTTGGGGGACCCCGAGCTGAGTCCCCCCCTGCTCCGCCTAACCCCAGCTTTTACGCTGGTCTTGGGAGAGCAGCCACTCGACCACCATGCCTGATTTGGACATCCCTAAGGACCCTACTAGCCCGGCCCGTAGCCCAGCGGCGCTGGGACACGGGAGAGAAGTCGCCAGGGAACGAGCGCCCCCAGAGGTGCACCACGGCCTCTGGCTCGGCGGGTGGGGTGGGTGTGTACTGGGGTGAGTGGTCGCTCTGCTGATGCTGCCCTCTTTCCCTTCCCTCCAGGACCCTTCTCACTGCTCCTCGGGCTGCACTCGGCCGAGACCAGCTAAGCCTCCCCCAGGTCCCACGACCGAACCCTGTGTTTCGATGTGCCCGCTCTCGCCTGGAGCTGGGGGCGGGGCGGGGGGGGGTTGGGGCTCTCAGGGCGTCCTGCCAGAGGCTGCTGGCAACTGGGCCCCTCGAGGAGGCTGACCACAGGGAAGTGTCGCTTCTTCACCCGTCTCTCCGGGATGCCTCGAGTCCCCAGAAAGCCCGGCCTCGCTGTCCTCTGCCTCTTCTTCTCCCTGCCCCGGCGGTACCAGGAGCTAGGGACTGCGGAGCCCCGGCCTCTACCTCCCGGGGCTGACCCGAAGTCGCTGCTCCGCTCCTTTCTTCTCTGGAGACTCCAATGCCGCGGTGGCGGCGGCTCCGGCTGCACTCCTCTCTCGATTACTCGGCCTCTTCCGGCCCCAGGAGAACTTGGGCAGCAGCCGCGCGACGCTGGCGCTGCTGGGCTTCGAGCACCCGCTCCTCAGCTCGCTGTCCCCGCGGCTCCCGGCAGGCGGGGCGGCGGCGGTGGCGAGCGCTGTGCGCTCCTGGAAACGCGGTGCTGACGCGCCCCGGCTCCTCCTCGCTGCATTTTAATTCCTGGCCACTGTGGCCGCTGCACACCGAGCGGGAAACCTCTTGCTGGAGTCGGCCAGATGGGAGATGCACTGCACAGATGTGCGGGGCCACGCGGGAGGGCGGGGAGGGGGGAGGGCAATGCAGGCTGGTGGGAGAGATGTGGAATAGAAACATTGTGTTTAGTAGGGCCATGTGCAGACAAGTTTGAGAGCCCTTCAGACTGTGTGAGATGGGCTGCAGAGAGAGTCAGCCACTGGGGAGTGTGGGCATTTGAACAAGTGTGAGAATGGGGTATCATGCACCAAGTGTGGGTAGAATGTGCATGTGCGAATGGGTATTTCCGTGTATCTCTTGAGTGTGAGCTTATTTGCAGATACTGTACTCTGGCTATTTGAGTGTGTGTGGTGTGTGTAAGTGTCTGATAGTGTGTAAGTTCTGTGTGTGTGTATTTATTTAGTGGGTGGTGGGTACAAATGTGTGTGTTGATGTGTGGATGGATATCGGGATTTCTGGATGAGGGGTGTGTGTGTGTGTGTGTATGGGGGGGTGTAGATGAGTATGTGTGCTGAGGTGCTGCTTGCAGTGACTGGGCCTCTGACAGGTTGGACTCAGTTGGATAGCCTGCCCATTGAGCAGTCAGCCCAGCACGGCTGTCCTAGGAGGGCAGGAGAAGGGAATGTGACTTCCATGAAGAGGAGACTCCATCTCTGCCATTCGCACAGCCAGAGTCCTACAGTCAGTTGGCTGATGATGTTACCCTTCCCTCCTGGACAGGCCCAGGTTCTTCCACTAACCCCCGGGCACTTTTGTACACTTTCGTTTAGCCTTTTCTTATTCTCCCTTGGTGTGTTTGGGAGGATGGACGAAGTTTGTAGTGTGCAGCTAGTTCCATTTTGCAAGTGAGACTAGGGAGGCCAAGTACTTGCCCAAGGTTATACAGCTAGTAAGTGGTGGACAGGGATTCCGCACCCAGGTCCTCAAGCCCCTGTTCTTTCTACTGCACCACAGGATTTCACTGTTTGAACTCTCCGAGAAAAGTGTTTTGAGAGTAGGGCTGGAATCTTGCTCCTATAGCTGCATGGCAGTGTGTGTTGCACAGGTTTCTACCCATACTTCCCAAAAAATTGACTCACTGAGCCCTCACTGGGGCAGGTAGCACTTCCAGTCCCATAACTGCATGAAATAAAGAAGTTTTGTAGACATTTTCCACAGAGTAGATATTGTTGTGGGTCAAGTGGGAGTAGAGACAGTGTGAAGGGAGTCTGAGGGTAGGAGGGCACTGATGAAGTTGGAGAATTTGGGCCCAGAGAGGAAATTCACCCACTTTGTGATGACTTATTAGGGGCAGTCTGGGCATATCTGTTAAATGAGCACCAGGTGTCTGAGAAGTGGTGGGGTGGGATTTCCCTCCTCACTGACCCGGAAGACATCCTGTCAGCACAGCAAATCCTTGTATCTGGTCTCTGGAGAAGAGTACATCTGAGGCGTACACATCTCCACATCACCACTCACTCATACACGTACACACCAAAATGCGTAAATACAACACACATGCATACTGTACACACAAAGCCCTGGAGTCCCTTCTCATTCACCTGGAGAAGAAGCTACTGAAGTTGAGCTTTGCTGACATTCTGCTTTGGTTTCAGTTCCTTGAAGGTGTCTGTTGTTGGTTTGGAGGGGCATATTTCTGAATCTGACAGTTTTATGGGATCTCTAACAAAGGCTCACACACCAGTGTGTGGGGGAGGAGGGGTTCCCACAGTGACATACATCCCAGCCAAAGTGGGGCAACCTTGTGAGTTCAGTGCAGTTACTGATGAAACAGCCAGGGCGAGCATGTGATATCTTCCAGCATCATAACTGGGGTGGCATGAAGGTCTGTCTTATAGAAAACTTTAGGCTTTTTCTTTCCTGGCAGTTTCTCCCTTTAAATGTACACATGCTGCTTTGGTTGTGCAAGTGTCTTCTCTGCTATGGGTTTTTCTGTTAATTCTCTGGACAGTGTGCTTCTGCAGAGAGAGAAGGGGTATCCTATACAGGCTCCAGGGGTCTTGGCACAGAAATCCAGAGGTAGGCACAGGGACAGCTAGTGACTGCGAGCAACGGTCTCTTTATGGCACATGTATACAGTGTGGTTTCTATGCTGCCCAAAATACCCACCACCTCCTCCCCAGCCAATACTTTGACCAGCTTGGCGAAGTTCTATTCTTTCTTCAAATCCTAGCTTAAGCACTGCATCCTAAGTAATTGACTTGATACCTCCATCATTGCCCCTGTCGTAGCACCTTGTCATTGCTTGTGTCCAGGATTTTCTTCTGGACATGAGCCCTTTGAGGACAGAGACTACTTCTTATTCATATTTGTGTCCCTACCACTTAGTACAGTGCCCTGGCACATTGATAAAACACATTGAGACAAAGGAAGAAGGGAAAAGAACTAAGGTTGTTTGAAAACTCTATATGTCAGGCACTGAACCAGGCACATAAACATATTTTATTTAATTTCTCACTCCAACCCTGCAGGGAGGTATTTTTCGCCCTCTTTTTTACAGTTGTTGAACCAAGGGCTTGGAAAGCAGGAATTGAACTTAGCTCTAACTCATTACGAAGTCCAAGATTTTCCCTCTCCATCATTTGTCTTTCAATATATTATGATGCATAACAATAACATAATAATAAATGTAGAACTTTCTAAGTACTGGGGCCTATTCTAAGTAACTTACACTTAAAACAAGTGTCCTAAGTGTTTTAAGTGTTTAATCCTCACAATAATCCTGTGAGATAAATACTATTATTTTCTCTCTTTTGAAGTGAGAGAATCCTTACCACAGAGAGGTTGAGTTACTCACCCTAAGCCACACAGCTCCTAGCAGGAGAGCAGCCTTTGAATCCAGGCAGTGTGGCTCCATGTCCCTGTGCTCTCAAGCCCTACACCATACCATCTCTGCCTGCAGAGCTGCGCTGACACAACAGCTCATGTGAATTAGCTTTTCCATCCTGGCAGACTCACTGGCCAGAAAAACAAATTCACGAGGCAGTGCATGAGCTGACCCACATAACCTATCCACCAAGAAATTAGAATTTAGCATCGCGATTTCCCAATAATAAGCTTTTAAGAAAATCTCTTTTCTTGTTTATCTTTGAAACATCTGTTGCTCCACACCTGGCATCCTGGCATTCTGTGTGGTGTTTGTGTGCAGTGGCAGAAGGGTCGGCCAGCCAGCCACATTCTGCGGTATGACCAGCACCATTAATTATAAGCTCTTTCTCCCATGAAATTACTTTGTTGTGAGGGAAAGGTCCACTTAAGACAATGTGATTTTTTTGGTAATTGAGTTTTAGGAGCTAACACTTTTGTTGGCTAGATCGGGCTTCACTGAAGGCCCCAATGTTCCTGTTTATTTCAAGCCTACTACTCAGGGACTCAGCACTAGAAAGTGTCTGAGGTACCATCTAACGCTGCTCCTGACTTACTATAAAAAATTCTATACACCCCTTCAATGACAGTCCACTGGTGACCCATCCTATTCTGGAACACCTGGCAATGTTTACAGGTTCTTCCTTTCATCAAATTGAAACGTCTCCTTTTGAATTTCTTCCTATTCTCCTAATTTATCCCTGGATAGCCATACAAAATAAGTTTGATCTTCCTTCCACATGAGAACCCTTCAAAATACTTTATGGAATCAGAGTACTTCAATGCTGAAAGGGGCTCTAGTGGTCTACCTACCTATCTAGCAAAGCCTTACAATAGTTTTTTCTTCTCTAGGCTAAATGTCACCAGTTCCTTCAACTTTCCTTCTGTATATTCTGCTCTTGGGATGGGATCTTGGTTGTCAACATCCTTAAAATGTGACCCTCCAGCCCTACAGAGGGTGAGCCCACCAAGCCCTTTATTCTTAACCTGGTCTTTGCGGCCCCTGAGCTCCCTCCTGATGGTCATAGATTCTTATTTGTCCTCTCACCCCCGGGATTTAGTGGAGGTGGTGGGTGGGGAGAAGGGACACTAAGCGATGGATTCTTGGTATCCCTGCTTAGAATGCCGAGGGTACATTTTTTAGGACTCTGCTGCTCCTGGTGATGAGTCCACACTATTTTTAGTATTAGAGTTCATTGATATGATGAGGCAGGTAGGCTTTTGGGGTCTGCCTATGAATCTCACTCTCCTTTCTCTTCGTCTTTCTTTTTCCGTCTCTGTACTACCCGTGGATCTCTTTCACTCTGTCTCCCTCTTTCTTCTTTCCCTCCCCTTTCTCTTCTCCATAACCTTTTCTTGAAGCCTATCTGTCCTCTCTGACACCATCTTATCATCTCATGCTATTGGTGGCCTCTGGAGTTATGGAGGTGGCCGCAGTGTCACAGGACCTGAGCAAATGTCCAGTGGTCATGATAAAGATTCCTGTGTTGTTGAAAAAGAATGAGGAGGATGTCTCCACCGTGGATTTAGCTCATTGCACACTTATTTTTCCCACCCCTTCCGTCTTCCCATAATGAGGCTGACACTGCAGCTGCTGTTCCATCCCACCTTCTCACGTGCTTTGGTGTTTCCAGTGCTTTTCCTCTCACTCTGAGGCTTTCTGCTATCACACTTGGCCTCACCTAGCTCTCTCTTCTGGGCTCATTCTTAGACTCGTTGTTTTTTTTGTTGTTGTTTTTTGTATTTTTGCCCTTTTGGTCATTCCCATTTTACTTGAGTTCAAGCTCTCAGCTGCTCATCCTTCACCACCACTAAATCTGAGAGGTAAAAGGAAAGTGGGGGCCCACAACCCTCAGGGGCACAAGGATCAGGTCCAGGGAAGAGGGCAGGTAGGTTCACATGCCCTAGGGCTGGAGGGAGCTCTGCTGAAGCTACACATTGAAAGGCAAATTGTGAGAGGCTGGAGCTGGAGATAAGATCTAATTTAACCCTTTCATTGTCAGGGGAGGAAGCAGAGGTTCAGAGAGGGGAGAGGCTAGCTCTAAATGACACAGATTGATACTGATAAACACAGAACCAGAACCCAAATTCTAACTCCGCTTCATTCTCTGCTCAGCCTATGAAATAACTTTTTAAAAATCCATTTCGAAATCAGTAATGTAGTCACATGGTTCAAAAAGAAGAGAAAAGAGTCTAGTAAAAAGTATCTTTACTGCTACCCCTCCCCTGGCCACTCATTTTTTCCTCCCTGAAGGCAACTAATGCTATCAATTTGTTTCATAATCTATTAGCGATCCTTTATGAATATATATGTGTGTATAGTCTCCATATGTCCCTTTTCTTACACAAATGGTTGCATTCCGTGAATACCATTTACTAGAGTAATTGTATTTCATGTTCTTTACATCTTTTCCCCTTGTATTTTCAGCTATTTTAGGGCTGCCTTCCTCTGGCACCTCATTCCAACTTCTGTTAATTTTCCTCAACTTCGCATTTCACATTGTCCTGCTTTCCCATCCAAAAAAGGACAGTGGGTACCATGACAAGGTGGTACACAGAGCTTGGTATTTTATGATCAGATTTTTTGTTAACTGTTTGCTAGATACACTGATGGATGGACGCTCTCATGTGGATAATCTCGAACAGCAGGTAATGCAAAGATATGTTCTCTTTTGCCTCTGAGGTGTATTACCTGACATATTTGCATAAGATTTAATTTTCTGGTCATATATTTTTAGGCTAATTATAACACACACACACACACACACACACACACGCACACTCACACATAATTGAGCATTCTGAGCACACAGCTCTTGGTTTGGGAAGGTCCAAACATGCATTGGTTGGCAGAGAAAGCTAGTTTGGGATTCAGGAGTTTCTGTGACTAATATATCGAGAAGATAAAACTGCTAAGGAGAGAACCAGAGGGTGTTAGTGCCAAAAGTGATCTTAATGAGCATATAACTGAACTAAGGAGAGGAAATTGACGCACACAGTTTAGTGACTTGCCCCTGGTCACTGGGAAGTTGATCCGATGATGGTACTGATGATAATGGTGATGATGAAAGTGATATCGGTGATAATGATATTCAATAACTGACATCGAGCACTAACTATGTGTCAGGCATCGTGTTCAATGAACATGAATTAACTCATTTAATCCCCCCGACAGCAATTCTACAAGATATGTACCACCATTATAGCTCTTCTACACAGGAGGAAACTGAGGCAGAGATTGGATAAGTAATTTGTCTGTTAAGTGGCTGGCTTCAAACCCAAGTATTTTGGTTCTAGAGTATAGGGTCTTAATTAAGTTGGTTGTAATTAGTTGAAAGTAATGACTGTTGCTGATATTTATCGGGCACCTAGACTATGTCATACACTGTCCTTAGCACTAGGAACACAGCGTCTACTCAGATGTGGTCTCTGCTTTAGCTGACAGTCCAGTGGGGGACCTGGGTAAAAAAAAAATAGATAATTTTAATAATGCATGATAAATATTATGCCAGAGATAAGCACAGAATGTTGAAAGGGTCCAGAAGAGAGCTCTCCCTTCTATTGGTCTGAGAGCTGTCACCACATACATTCTTTGTTTTCCTCAGAATTTCTCCATTCATTTTCATTTTCTCGCCCCAGCTCATGGAGAACTACGTGGCCTCTCCCAGAAGGTCCAACTTTTGAGCCCGGATCTGGGGCTAAGGCAGCACCAGCACAGCCCCATGGTGAGGATGCCTTCATACTCTTTGTCCACAATGTCCCCATCCATGTCTTCTTCCTGAGGTGGGTTCTGTATCCCTGATGATGTCATATTGACGTTTACTTTCTAGATTCAGGCCACCTCAACAATGAATCTCTCTTCCCTCCCTCAGCAGAGCTTTGCCTATTACTGACTTAGCCTGGGTCTAGGCTTGAATAATTGGGTCTTGGTTGTAACTTGGGCTATAAAGTTAGCAGAGAAATGGAGCTTTGCACATTTTTCTACCCAATTTCCTCTCCCATACACATAACAAAACTCTCATTAAAATAGTTAAGCGCAATAACCTTCTCCAGCACTTACCATCCACTTATATAATGAAAAGGCATTCAGTTAAAATAGGATTTAATGCAATATATAACCCCAGATACAATTAGACATTTTATTCACAGTTCCTTGACTGTCCCCTTAACTGTTTTCAGTCATGACTTAATCTTGTCCTGACTCTCACCTCCCCTTTGGGGAGCATTAACTAACTAGCTCTGAATCTCTCTGACAGACAGATCTTCTGCAGTGACTCAGAGATTTAAGACCAGGTTGATTTGTCACCTCCATTCTGGCTTCTCTTCCTCCTAGCCACAACTGTCCTTGGTCTCAGCCACTAGAGGTTGGTTATCTCTCTTTCCCTTATAAATGACCTGGCCAAATCACTGCCACAGGTTTCTCTGCTCCTAGTTTATCTTGCCTGTCCACCAAAGGGAGGAGCAAGAAGGGAGGGATTTAGTACACTCTTTTGTTGTGGTCTGGGCCTCTGTGACTATCCAAACAGAAGACAGGAAGCAGAGGGCAGTATAGGGAAGGTAGAACAGGGAGGGGAAGAGGAGAAGTGGGGAGTAAGTGACAGGGGAGGAGAGGAGAGGACAGTAACACAGAGTACCAACCAGGTACCTACTACGTACTGTGTATCCCATGTAATGATTCTTCACAGCAACTGTCCCAGCTGGATAATATTATCCCCATTTTACAGATCTGGAGACCTAGAAACTCTTTCCAACCTTATTCTCCCTGTTGCTGGTTTAAACACAGCTTAAACCAGAATAATAGCCATAATCACATAATGCAACCATTCACCAAGCTAGACGTCAGGCACTGAGTTAAGCGTCATTTTCCAAATGAAGAAAATGGGGCTCAGAGAGGTAGTTACTTGCCTAGAGATGAAGTTACATACACAGTGTATGTCACACGGTGACAGAGCCAGGATTCCAACCCAGGTCTGACTCCAACGATCTGGTACTTATTAGAAAGGTAGGAAATTGGGAGTTCAGAAAGAGATAAGACAAAGTGGGTGGCAGCATAATTCGAAGTTTTGCAAAAACCTTTGGGGAGATGAAGGAAGTGAAAACAAGCTAGATTCTCAGTATCTGCTGTGTGTGCATCTGGAGCTATGTTCTTCCCAGCTTCAGTGTGAGCCATCATGAGCAGAGCTAAAAATATATATGCCCAGTGGTTGAGAAGAGGTTTAGGGATGTACCCATGGGTATAAGTGCCAGGCTGGACCAAATAAGTTAGAGAAGGCCACACAAAATATTTCCTCTCTTACTAAGAGCCATCACATGACCACAAAGTGGGAACTCACTTTTAACAAACCACAGGTTTCAGCCTATCTTTCTCTGTCTCCCTTCCTCCTTCCCTCTGTCCCTCCCCTTCTTTCCTTCCTTCCTACCTCCCTCCCTCCTTCCTCCTCCTCTCCTCCCCTTCCACTCTCCTTTTCCTCCTTCCTTCTCCTTTCTTTCTCCTTCCTTCCTCCTCAAGTCTTTTCCTTTTTCTGTTCTCTCTCCCACTTTTTCCTCCTTCCTTTCCCTTCCTCCCTTTCTCCTTCCCTTCCTCCCTTCCCTTCCTCTCTCCTCCTCCCTCCTCCCTCCTCCTCCCTTTTCCTTCCTTCCTTCCTTCCTTCCTTCCTTCCTTCCTTCCTTCTTTCCTGATCTCTGCCTTGCTTTCTCCTTTCTAATCAGTATTTACTTAGCCCAACAGTACTTAAGCTGACTCATTCAATATTTCTCAGCAGCCTACAGCACTAATACAACATTAGATTCGAAAGTTTTCTGGAAGTGTTTGGAGTTATAAAGGCAAATTCATAAGCTTGATGTGTAACCAGAGCATAAAACACTTCATAACCTTTGACCTTGTAATCTCATACCCTAGTAGATTCCCTGAGGAAATAATCCCATAACAAACAAACAAACAAGTACAAAGGTATTCACAGTGAGGCTTTTCATGATAGAAGAGAAAAAAAAAATTAAATATAGTTCACATGCCCAACCTAGGGGAATGACCAAGCAAATGATGGTGATGGTGATATTATGTCATTGGAAAATGATGTCATTTTAAAGAAAAGAACAGACAAGGATGCCAGAGTGTTGAGTTATATATGAAATAGCACCGAGGAAAGAGATCTGAGCATGAAGGGCACACCCAGCCTGCTCACCGCTTTAGGGAAACATGTCTTTGGACATGAACAATGGTCAGGGGAGAGTTAGGAAAGACAGGATTTACTAACAAATAGGTTATTTTGGTAAGGTTATGTGGATTTTAGATGAACAAACAAAACCCATGAAACTCACCAGAGCCAAGCTTGGAAAGAAGGCACATTGGAAGCAGAAGGTACTCTAGTGGTATCACCGGATTACGGGCCACTGCAGCCCTGGACCTCTTGGCCAGCCTCACTGTCCTCTACACCCCACACTGCCCATCAACCAGTGAACGTGAGCCACAGATGCTGCCCTGATGTGGATGCCTACAATCATCCCGAACCATGTTCCTTCTGGCTTCTGACTCCTGGATCTCCCTCCTCCTGCATTATCAGGCTCCACCAGGATCCCCACCTTAGTCTCTATCCCTTCTGAACAAAATCTCATCAATGACTCACATGATGCTCTGTCACCAAATAGTGACCCATAATAAAAACTGACTCAGAGGCTAGACTGTCCCCAGTAAGGAAGAGTTATTTGGATGAGGATTGCCTCTGAGGTGCTTTTTTTCTTGTGTCCTTTCTGCTTACTGCTTCTCTATCATCTGTTACCAGTCTCTGCTGGAGACCTTACTCTGACTTGTGATTAAACTCATGGCTGGACAACTTGAGGTGGTGCACTTGACCCTGGCCGGACCTCAGTAGCATGAAGGACCTGAGCACTTTCACAAACTACAACCATGCTTCTGTCGTTAACTATAGCTAGAATTCCCCTTGGTCTTGGCGCCCATGATACTCTTCTTTTTAGTTTAGAGGCAGTGCGAGGAGATGAGGACAAACGCCATTTGAGCAATCACAATGCACATCACAAAATCAATAATGATAATAATAGCCTTAATTAATTGAGGATAGTAATATAGCAGGCATGCTAGGAACTTTCATGCATTATCTCATTTAATCCCCAAAGTAAACCTAATAAAGTAGAGGTTATTCTTTCTATTTGTGTCAAGGAGGAATCTGTGACTGAGAGATAGCAAGTGGATTATTTAAGGTCCAACTCAGGTTTTGCTGATGTCAAATCCTCTTTCTCCCTGCCCCCAATTTTGTGATTCCAGACACTAAAGATACCACCGCACAGTTTAAGCATGAGTGAGCCCCTGTCTCTTCACAGAGGCTGCTTATTCTTACTTTATGTACAATCCTGATAACATGCTCCGTTGTTTGTTTTTCAGGCTTTCAGCAGAATAGAAATAATATCTGTTATGAAAAGAAGCAAGTAAACTTAAGATTCAGGAGTACCAATAGAATGTATAGCTGAAGCCCAACAACAAAGGAGAAAACAAAACAACTATAAAAACATACAAGGACTAAAAAAATGATGCCATTTAATGTTGGGCAAACTCCACACATTTCAAAAAAATGTCCTGAAATCTTTTAGTCCAAAATAATAGTTAGAACTTTATAATGATGGCCTTGAGTCACCAAGATTACATTTTGTTCTATACAATTTGCAGAAGAATATAGGAAAGGATGGAATATATTGCAGAAGGTGTTTTAGCCAAATGGTTCCATTAAAAAAAAGTTGGTGCTTAAGAAATCCATAAATCTTGGAAACACTGGCTATTCAGAAAAATGACTTATTTCTTTGGGAGAGACAGTCTGAATAACAAAGGCTTTACTCTCTCATTGGTCCATTGTTTCCGCCATCACCTTGAACCAAGTTTCTCTGTTGTCATTTTGTTTGATGGCCAAACAATGAGTTGGTACGTGGCTTCACATTCCAAACTGGTTACCTTGCTGCCAGTTGGGTTATGTAACAGGTGTTTAGTCCTATAAAAGAGAGTTTTGTGGTGTTTAAATGTTTCTATCTCTTTTCTGTTTCTTAAATGAAAAACAATGGACTAATTTTCACCATTTTTTTTTTCCCCTGCAGGAAGAAACGATAAAGGTGAAATGGAATTTTATTTGAGGAAAACAGTGCTAGCGTTCATGTCTCCATTAGAAACATTTCAGAGTTTTGTTCTGTAGGACTTGGAAGTCTTCTGTAATAGGTGACAGCAGACTTCTGACTTACAGAGGGATGTCATAGAAGCTCATCGATTAGCTTCCCAAATACGAACTTCCGTTGGAGTGTCTTTTCTTTGTGTGTATGTGTCTGCTTTTCCCTTTTGCATACAGAGAAATGCAAAATGTCTATACTGCTTTGTGAAGTATTGAAAACATCTTTTAAATTTGGAACTGGAATTTTACTCAGGGAGAGACATTTCAGTCATGAATTCTAAGTCTCCCTTTTACCTGTAAATCTTGGAATTATTCTCAACTAAGCCCTCACCATACCACGTTCCATACATTATCAAAGGCTGTGGATGCTGTCTCCTAAATCATTCTCAAGTCCATGATCTGTGTGACCCACTGTCTCTACTGCTATCTTGGTTCAGGCCCTCCTGGTCTACAGCTTATAGCTTACCCTGTTATGTACAGTTCTCAACTTATGTAAAGCATTTGGCACAGAGCTTGGCATATAGTAAGCACTCAGTAAATATTTGTTGAATAATAAATAGTAGTTGCCATCATTAACCATCAAACTTCTGCCAGTGCACTTACCCATAATTGCATAGTGGCTGTTAACTCTTTTAAGATTTCCTATTCACTGTAGCAAATAGGTTCTACTTTGCTAGGATGTCAGCTTCATGAAGAAAGAGATCCAGAGTTTGTCCACTGGTGTATCCTACACATCCTCAAAAGGGCCTGGTACACAGTAGACCTCAATAACATTTTTGTTGATTGCTGGCTTTCCTCATTTGGCTCTTGTGAAGGTCAAAAGTGATGATATATATGAAATACTTTAAAGTATAAACACCTTGCTATTATCTTATCAATCTAGGAATTGTCCTTTTATTTATACTTTTTGTCCCAGGGCTAATATGTGGATTGAACTGCCAGTGCTCAAACCTGTTTCCAAAGTCATATTCCTTGCTGTGGCATGTAAGTTCTAGGGATGTCTGGTGTCCTCATAAGATGCTTGCACTTTTTTTGGACAGAGGTAAGCAAGGTAGACATTCTAATTTGTATCATTACTTCCTGAAATAGATGCCTGAACAGGACAGCTATTTATGGACCAGTCAGTTTCAGCTCTTATGCTTCTAGCACACATGCAGTTCTGGATATTTTATACACTGAGTCCAGTTACTCTTATTCTCCAGATCAGGTGTGACCACCCTTATCAAGGAGAGTCACCTTGGGAAGGGCAGATGAGGGTGGACTTCACTTCAGGTAAGAGCTAGAAGCTCCTTCGAAATCAGCTGGCCTAATATCCTTAGTCCAATTTACAGATGAGGAAACGGAACCAGAGAGAGTTCATGACTTGTCCAAGGTCACACAGCCAGCTCTGGGACCACCTTTAAGCATTCCTTCCTTCTACTTTACTACAGTATCTATAACAGAGAGAGGAGAAAGCATTCCAGGTAGAGGTAATAATAATACCCGAAAAATATTGGGAAAAAGAAGTCTATTTATGGGCTCCATTCATATATATTTGGTAGCTCAGTTCTGTGAACAGAAGTGGAGAAGTGAGATTCTCTGTATGTGAAGGTGAGTGAACATAGATAAGGCACAAAGGTGGCTTGAGGCCACAATGGGGCGTGTGTGTGTGTGTGTGTGTGTGTGTTTGCACTTTATTATTTAGGAAATAAAGATGTCATTTTATTTTTTGTTTCCTTTGCAGGAAATATGAGTGGGGACATATAAATAATATGAAGCTTTTAGAAAATTATTTTTTCAACAGGTAGTAGAATGGATTAGAGGTGGGAAGAAGAGCAGACAGGGAGATAATTACAATCTGCTCTGCTTGAATTGATGAGGGCCTGGGTACGGTGGTGACAGTGGGGACGGGAAGGAACATTTCCAAAGAATATTTCCATAGAAAGGGATAATTAAAGGACACGTGTGAAAGACACAGAGAAAGAATAATCAACATGAGATTCCTTAATGAAGAAGTGGTAGCAATTAATTAGGTGCCAAGTTGAATAAGTGGAAGTCAGATAGGTAACAAGTCTGATACAAACATCCCTTAAAATGCTAAAGTGGCCAAAAAGATAGGGAATTCCATTTAAATAACAAACTTTAGCTTTAAAAAGAGGGATTTCTTGCCTGGGATAGAGAACCAAACTAATTAAGAGAAGAATGACTCAGTGGTTTTCAGCTTACTTATTTAAGAAATCTCTAAATTTATGCTTTCTTTCAATGAGAGGGTATTTACTCGAATCTGAATAACCACGCACAGTTCCTTTACCTCACCCACCTCCTCCCTGTTCTCTAAGGGAGGCAGGTCTTTCCTGATGTTCAAGGTTCAGGTTTCAGACACAGTAGGCGTGTTTTAGGCTACTTAGAGGATTTCCTGCTTTATGATACTTGCTCCTTCTTCTGCATTTTCTCTTACCTTAACCAAATCATTTGGATTTGACCTTGGAATCTCCTCTCTTTATGATTTCCAAGATCCCACCGGGGCTGCTTTACTTATACACCCCTCTCCTGGTATTGCTATAGCCAGTCCGGCCAGCCTCATGGTCATAAACCAAACCTTAGTTATAGAGCCTTGCCCAGTAGCTGGCATACTATAGGTATTCAATAATTCTATGTTTTTGTTGAATGAATGATTAATGAATGAAAACAGGAAGAAAGGTAGGAGGATAGAAGAACTTAAAAGGAGCAACTTTTATCCACTCATAGATTTAACCTATATGATACCAAAAAACTTGGTTGAGTTGTTTTATTTCTGGTAAAAGGCAGTACCACCTATATATTAAAAACATTATGAATCATCTACATAATTTAGGTAAAGGGTCATTTTTTTTTTTTAAGTGGAAAAAAAAGATTGAATAGGTAGCTTCAGTCCTTCTGCAAATAGACATGGCCTGAGCTGACTGGACCATAGAGGAGTTTGGCACTGAGGGAGCCACTGTATACACCAAAAGGATCCCACTGATCTGGGGTGGGTAAATTCTTGCCTCGTTGCAACTAAGCATAATGAAGTGGTGACTGACCACTTGATTAAATTGCTGTCTTCCATTGCACCATCTCCTGATTCTACTGCTACATCACACATCTCTTCCCAGTTCTCTTCTCTGCCCCTGCCTCCCTCCTTTCTTCTTCCTCCTCTTCCTCTTTCTCATCTCTCTCTCTCTATTCTGCTTACTGCTCAGATATTGACTTTTGAAACTCCTGGTTAAATATGGTGAATTGTCTGCAGGCATACATCCTTTACTTCCATACACGCCATTTAAACGATAGTAAAAGAAGAAAAAAGGAGAACACTTTCAAAGACAAAGAGGAGACATCAGTGGATTAGATATTTCAATCCGTTTTTGAAAGGCCCGATGTAAATGGCAGAACAGAGGAGCTGTGAGCTGAAGTGCCGGCAGAGAGACATTTTGACGAGAAGTGAACCTGAGCTGGCTCACCCGACAGAAGCCCTGTAACTTAAGTGCCTCCGAGTGTGCTTGAACTTAGTAAGTCCCCATCTTCCTCCTTCTTCTCTTTTTCTAATACCACCACCTTCACCATTACCGCTATCACCCTTCCTACTCTGTTCCCCTCAGTGCATTCTCTCCTCCATCCTGTGGTCCTTATCTCAAAGGATGGCATACTGACCACGCAAGCTGAAATACACTCTCCATATCCAACACTCAAAACCCATTACATCTGCTTCTACTGTGACACAAATCATTTCGCAATGCCGATATGAACTCCTACATCTATTTTCTCACAAGACCGTGAGATCTTGGAGACCATTTCATTCTTGACAGTATTCTTAAAGTTGAGCACATTCTTGACATATAATAGGCATTAAATAAAAATCTGATGAAGAATCTCCAACTCTGGGGCACACTATGTACCTAGAATCCCATCACTCCCTCCCCACCCCATGGAGTCAAGCAAGATGATGCTTTTGTCAGTCACATGTGGTTTTAAAATTGAGCATATTACATTACTCTAATATTCTATGTTACTATAATACTGCTGTTTGATGCCTGTCCATTGAAGCCTGGGTGTTTTGATACCTATGACATCCCTTAACCCTTTTGATGACCATTTGCATGTCCTATCTGTGACAGTAAGAAATACTTATGCTCAGGAAAGGCAGGTTATACTTGGAATGATAGTGGTACTTGGGAGTCGTGAGCTCTCGGTTCACGTCCCAAATCTGCCACTGACTTAAGCTGTGACTTTAGGAAAGTCACTTTTCCTCTTGGGGAGTAGGTCTTTTATCTTTAAGATGATATAGTTGAACTAGATAACCTCTAGGATCTGTGTTTCTCTAAGACTTGTACACATCTGAGCTAATCATTAACCTTAGACTACAGAAGCCCCAGTCTTGTCTTCAGAGTGATCCTGAGCGCCAACATTACCTGCTTAATTCAGGTGACTTACGTATATCAAAAAGCACAGAGGTTAGGGACTGCGGTGCTGATCTGAGGGAACAGCCTGGACTTTCATCCTCAGGCTCAGAACCTGCGTAAAAAATGCATCTGAGGAAGCTGGACACTGGCTGTGCATGGATTTGATCCTTACCTTGTATCTTCTGCTGTTCTCTCTTTTTATGTTTTTCTAGAAGGGGAAAACTACTCAAATAGAGTCCAAGAGGCAGAGTCTTCTCTTGGAACATACACCTGCTAATTTCAGTGATTTGCTGTACATAAGATTGCTTAGGGGCTGGAAAGAAAACTTTTCTCATCTCTTTATATAAAAAAAGAAATGTTGCATTTTTGTCTTAGCATTACTTATCTGGTCCAAGGGCTAGAGCTTTCTTGGGAATCATGGAAACTGATTTTATAGCCTCTGGCTAGAGAGGCAGAGCCCCCTCCAAGTTCAAAAGGTGGGGGAGGAGTGGCACGAAGCTCAGACCCTCTGCATAGCTCTGGCTTCATTCTAGCCTGAGGGGAGCAAGAGGAGAGAGGCAGCGCTTTCTTAGCTGCAGGGGAAGGGGTGGGGGAAGGGGGCGGGGCGTGTGCGCACCTGCTGTGTGCAAGTTGTGCTCTGGCTGCTTGGTATCTCACTTGATCTTTTCAACCATGTTTCTAGGTCTTTGAGGAGGATTACCCATCTCATAGATATGGGAACTGGCACTTGGAGATTTGAAATAACTTACTCAAGTTTCTACATTAAACTTGGGATTTGAATCCAGGTCCGTTTGCCCCTAAAGACTGTGTTCTCTTTACCAGAAAG